>NW_023425485.1:0-101097 GCF_014108245.1 Pipistrellus kuhlii
GTTGTGTAAAATGATGCTCCAACCAACTGAAAGCCAGGGCTAAAAAATCAGGTTTTATATTTATGGGCCACCCTCACCAGTTTATAAGTTTAGAAAGTCTTAAGATAATTACAGAATTCTTGGTTTTAGAGACCAAAGTGAGTTAACTTTAGAAGGCAGTATGAAGCTTGGGCCTAAAATCTCTAATCTGGGTTCATGGTATCTCCCTTCTAGGAGGGTTAAATTAAATATAAAAGACTGGAACAAAGTAAGTACCAGATAAATTGCAACTCTTTTTATTTTAGGCATGTTTGCATTAAATGTAATTTTTTAAAATAAAAAACTAGAAATTATAATACAATTTTTTCAGGAAGAATTTAACCACTAGCAATACAAATTTAAGGTTACACAAAGAATTACTTCTCTGGACCAAGATCTTGTCTGAAAGAATCAGCTCTGAGAAGAAATTTTACAATTCATATACATAGTTTTAATAAAAATTCAAAACAATTATTTGTTAAAAAATATTTGCATTTTCAGGGTGAAAAAATGCCCCCAAAAAATACTTTAGGAAGACAATGGGGGTTATGTAAGTCATAAGAAATAGTCATATATTGCCCTAACTGGTTTGGCTCAGTGGATAGAGTGTCGACCTGCAGACTCACAGGTCCCGGGTTCAATTCTGGTCAAGGGCATGTACCTTGGTTTTGGGCACATCCCCAGTGGGGGGTGTGCAGGAGGCAGCTGATGGATGTTTCTCTCTCATTGACGTTTCTAGCTCTCTCTCCTCCCTTCTTCTCTGTAAAAAATCAATAATATATATATATATTTTTTTATATATATATATTTTTATTGATTTTTTTACAGAGAGGAAGGGAGAGAGATAGAGAGCTAGAAACGTCAATGAGAAAGAAACATCGACCAACTGCCTCCTGCCCCCCCCCACTGGGGATGTGCTCGCAACCAAGGTACATGCCCTTGACCGGAATCGAACCCAGGACCTTTCAGTCCACAGACCGACACTCCACCACTGAGCCAAACCAGCTTTGGCTAATATATATATATATATCTATATCTATATCTATATATATATCTATATCTATATATATATAGATAGATAGATAGATATAGATATAGATATATATTTAAAAAGAAATAGTCATATAGACTCCACCTATAAGTCCAAGCCCAAAGTAGCAATAATATACTACTGGAAAAGGTTTTCTCCAGTAACTTTTACTCTTTATCCTCCCTTATGGAACTACTAGGGGCCAAGTGCACGAATTCAACCACCTTGAAAGGAATGGTGGGCCAAAAGGCTGTAGTAGGTACAGGGGCAGGTCTCCACCCATCTTCCACACAACTCCACCCCCCCCACACACACACCCTCCCCGGTCCTGTATGCCAGCACACTCCCACACATTAACAGTGCAGCTGCTGCCCTGATCGCCCCTCAGGAACAGGGGGAGGTGGAGAAGCCCTGAGGGGTGATCAGGGCCAGTAGTCACCACACCAATCTGCTGATGGCGCCAAGCAAATGGGACCAGCACCAGGCACCAGCAGCAGGTGCAAGCAGTGGCTCTCGCACTGGCAGCAGGTGCAGGAAGTGGCTGCCAGCCCCAATCTCCCCTTAGGAGCAAAGTGAGGTGGAGAAGCTGAGGGGTAATTGGGGCTGGCAGCCACCACTTGCACCCACTGACAGCACCAAGCTGGCACTGGGTGCCGGAAGTGGGTGTGAGTGGCATCTCTGGCGCCAACAGCAGATGCAAGCACCGGTGGGACCAAAGAATTTCAGGAGCAAAGAATTTCAGTAACCACCAGAGGCTCACCCCAATGACAGCGCCCTGTTCACCTGCTCCACCATCCAGCAGCAGCCAACACCTGCCATGTTCCGCCCATGCCCCCTCGTGGTCAGTGCACATCATAGTGACCAGTTGTTCCGCCATTTGGTCTATTTCAATATTAGCCTTTTATTATATAGGATTATTATATAGGATTATAATTATATAGGGGAGAAGTTGAATTAAGAAAGGCAGGCGAGAGGCACTTAGAGGCACCGCAGAGGGGCTTGCAGCTGGAGAGTGGAAGGGAAGGAGCTACAGAGGAACATGAGAGACACACATTGCATGTGTCCCTACTGGGGCTGGGAAGCCTGCAACCGAGGCACAATTCCTCATTAACTGTCTGGTGCCTAAGGCCCTACAGCGCACCTGCTACAACACAGTCTGACAGAAGCTCACCCTGATATTAGTGAAAAAAAGACACTGTTCCTCATTAACTGTCCGATGGCTAACACCCTGCAGTACTTGCTGCTGACAAGTCTGAACATAGGCTTCATGTCATCCTTAGTGAATCAAAGCCTTTCTCCAGATTGCTGAACCCATTATAATGCTGGAATAAGAATCCTGGCAGTCCCTATTGATGGGAAATATTGGATAGAGCCATATCCTTTCATGTCAGATAATTTGATGGTCAAGCAAAGTGAGTGAGGAGCACATTATAGATTCTCAGTCCAAGAGCTGAAATGGAAGAGGGATCATAGGAAAATGGGCCACTACTTACAGAATGTCTCTGTGCCTCCAGGATCATCCCAGATTTGATCATCAGGGACTGCTGTGGACTTGACCGTAGATGGAAGCCACCTGTGATGTGCAGATGGACCTCAGAGTCTGGATCACTTGCGCTTCACAGGTCTCTTGAGAGCCAAGACTCCGCTGCCCTCTAATGTGACTGCTATCCCAGCTCACACTCTGATGGACCTGCCTCATGCTGTCCAGCCTCTGGGTCCAATATCTGCTGTTTCTCCGAGACTCAGGAGGGAGTAACTTCGTGGAGGGGCTTTGTTGCCTATGTCCTGGTCTCCATGGTTCTGAGTCTGGACACTAAAGTGACAGAAGGGAGTCCTCTTCTTGTGTACTGGGTGGAGATGAGGCTAAGTGCTGAGGGGTTGTCCCAGAACGTGGCTTCTTTATTAAGTAGAAACTTTCCCCCAACATTTGACTCAAAAGAAGGCCAAGAAGAATGCTACTTACTTATGGATGGTATCAGAACTTGGTGGGGAATCCTGATCACCTACACTGTGACTCACACACCAGCCTTCCTAAGGTCCCAACTAGAATCCCTATCTGCCAGACACTGGTAGGACCATCATGTCTGCTGCAGTACATGGAGGAGGACACACACTGGACCTGTGACAGTGCCTGTCTTTTTCCAGGTTGAACCCAAAAGAAGCAAACTTTTAAGTCACTCCATGGTCATATACCCAACTGATAAATAACCTGCCTCTAAAATCTGGAGGCCCCCTGGGTGCTGTTTCTCCATCTTGGTAGCAGGTGGGGCCAGATGCCAGCAATCATTGTTTACTTCAAACAGTTACCTCCCCCAGAATAGCACTGGGTACAACAATACTTCACTGAGTAAGAATTCTCAATTTTAGTCAGATTTCTTCCTCAGCTACTGACTCTAAAAGTGTATCAACTCTAGAGTAGTATTGTCCCACTCACTTGGTCCATTCTGCATAATGTCGTCATTGTAATTGACCAGCAGTGAGGACCTTCAGCCTGTAGAGATGATTCATCCCGGAGGAAAGATAATGAAGGTATAAGGGAGCCTTGCCACCTGAGAGAAGGCAAATTTGATTGAACTATGGAAATACAAAGTGGAGGCATTTGCCTGCACTGTAGGTGCATATGGTACAAGGTGATGTGGACTTTGAAGTCACTCAAGCAAAGTAACCACATGGTACAGAAGCAGCATCTAGGGCATTAGTTCTTAACCTAATGTCGTGACCCTTTAATACAGCTTCTCATGTTGTGGTGACCCCCAACCATAAAATTATTTTTATTGCTACTTCATAACTGTAATTTTGCTGTTATGAATTGTAATGTAAATATCTGTGTTTTCCGATGGTCTCAGGCCGCAGCCGGGAAGCTGGACTGGAGCCTGGTGGGTCCAGGATTCTCTAAGAGGTTCTTCTAGAAACAGACCCCTCAGATACTTCACTTCAGGACCGAGCACTCGATAACTAGAGCCACCTGGAGGCCAGCTCTGGGGATGCACAGCCCAGCCATGAGGAAGAGCCGGCCCAGCTGGCCCAAGTGTGGCCTTGCCACAGCCCCTGGTGAGAGTCAAGGGCTTGGTGGGCACAGCACTGCTCTAGCCAGGGCCCAGGGACAAGGCCTTGTCAGCGGGTGTTTAGGGGGAACCCACTGTGCCGCAATGGTGGTGGGAATGCCCAGGACACAGGTGATGGAGCAGTACATGAGCCAGGGCTGCAGGGAGCAGGAGCAATGCAGCCAGGGCGCAAAGCTCCGTAATGTAGAGCAAGCCCCGCATAATGCAGTTTGCAAACTGTCCGAGAGGCTTTCTGGGAAAAACAATAGGTGGCATGAAAGAGCCAGGAGAAGTGAGGCAGAGCTCTATGCCCAGGAACATCACCAGCCCACCTGCCCTAGCAAGGGCCGGAAGTACCTCTGGTCTGAGCAAGGTCAAGGTTCACAGAAAAACAGCAAAAAGAACAAGCAGAGCCTTGCAGCGAGAGCCCTTTTCTGTGCGGGTGCAGCTGCTGCTGGGAGCGGCCTGCGCGGAGGGCCTGGCCCGTGCTCTGCAGCAGGAAGCTGTCCTGCAGCCGGTCAGGGAGCACGGGCTACAGTGCGGGCCTCAGCATCCCTCCCAGACCTCATGCACCCACTCCATCTCCTCCCTGGCTGGCTGGGTGCTCGCAGCCAAAGGGCAGGCCCTGCACCTCCCCCTCACCCTGGGGCTTTGCACTTGCTCCATTTCAGCGCTGGTTGGGTCACGGATTCCCCAAGCAGTTCTTCAGCATGTGCCCCAGCTCAGTCGAGTCACCCTGTTACTGGCAAGAGCCCCGTTGCACTTGGCCCCCACTGGTCCCTTCTGAGTAGAGATCTAGCTGGTACATCAATGCCCTGCACCTCCAGCTGGGGAACAGCTTGGGTGTGTCATCCCAGGGAGCAGACTTTTAGGCAAGCTGGCATCGCCTCAGCTGGGGCCCACCGCCCTCCCACTACACCTCCCAGCGGGCCAGGTGGCCTGCAGCTGAGCCTCCTGATCTTCATGCTCTACCAGGCACCGTTCTTCTGATGGCAACTGACAGTGGATCTCAGAGCACAGGACTGGCCTGCAGGGAGCACACACTCATTCCAAGACCCCACTACTGCTGTCCGCCTAGATAGATGGGCCTCATCTGAGTGTGCTCCAGCCTCATGCAGAGCACAAGGCATGTCTGCAGGTGTCCCGGAGCGTTCCCCTCACCAGCAATGGCCATCAGCATGGAAGAGAGTGTGTTTAGTGAAAGGACCTCAGCCAGCCATGCAAAGACTATTGAGTTATCACAAGATCCAGGATCAGAACTGTAGACTTTGTAACAGCCAGAGCAGACTGATTGTGGAGGGGGCGGGGGGTGGGGGGTGGGAGAGGAAGAGGAGGAAGATGAGGAGGAGGAAGATGAGGAGAAGGAGAGAGGGAGGGATGGAGGGAGGGAGAGAGGGAGAGAGAGAGGGGGGGGAGAGAAAGAAATTAAGAAATTAAAGGAAGGAAGGAAGGAAGGAAGGAAGGAAGGAAGGAAGGAAGGAAGGAAGGAAGGAAGGAAGGAAGGAAGGAAGGAAAGAAAGAAAGAAGGAAAGAAAGAAAGAAAGAAAGAAAGAAAGAAAAGAAAAGAAAAGAAAAGAAAAGAAAAGAAAAGGCAGGAGAATGAACAGAAGGAACAGTTCTAGGAATCCCCGACTGTTTCAAGTTGGTTCCTTTTCTATTCTCTCTGCCTTACTTCAAACCCTCCTCATCCTTTAGCTGGTGTATGGCCACCACTCTTTACATTTAAAAAATTTAAACAACAAACAGAAAAAGAACCTTCAAATAACACAAAATGTCAGTGGAAAGTAGCACTTTTCTTCTCCTCTCACCCAAAAAAAAACTATTAAGAGTTCTAAAAATAAACTTAGAAATACAACAAAGATTATGTGATTAACATTATATTAATAAGAGTAATATGCAAACTGACCATCACTCAGACACAAAGATAGCTATCTTCATGTGGTCACCACAAAATGGCTGGCAGGGGAGGGCAGTTGTGGGCAAGGGAGGGCCCCAGGCCTGTAGGGGACAGTTTGGGGGATCTGACCTGCAAGGGAGAGCAGTTGTGGGGGGACCAGGTCTGCAGGGGAAGACAGTTTGGGGGAACCAGGCTTGCAGGGTAGGGCCGTTGGGGGGTACCCAGGCCTGAAGGGGAAGGCCGTTGGGGGGTACCCAGGCCTGCAGGGGAAGGCCATTGGGGGGTACCCAGGCTTGCAGGGGAAGGCCGTTGGGGGGTACCCAGGCCTGCAGGGGAGGGCCGTTGGGGGGTACCCAGGCCTGCAGGGGAAGGCCGTTGAAGTGGACCAGGCCAGCAGGGGATAGCAGTGGGAGGGACTAGGCTTCAGGGGAGGACAATTGTGGGTGATTAGGCCAGCAGGAAGGGCAGTTAGGGGTGACCAGGCCAGTAGGGGAGGGCAGTTAAGCGCAATCAGGCTGGCAATGGAGTGGGTAGGAGGTGATCAGGCTGGCAGGTAGAAACAATTCAGGCAATCAGGAAGGCAGCTGGCAGCCAGTAGTCCTGAATCGGGCCTAAATGGGAGGTAGGACATCCCTCAAGGGGTCCCAGATTGGAGAGGGTGCAGGCTAGGCTGAGGAACACTCCCCCCCATGCAAATTCCGTGCACCGGGCCTCTAGTAAAACTTATAAAAAGCTGAAGTGTTGCCAAAACCGGTTTGGCTCAGTGGTAGAGCGTCAGTCTGCGGACTGAAAGGTCTCAGGTTCGATTCCAGTCAGGGGCATGTACATTGGTTGCGGGCACATCCCCGGTGGGGAGTGTGCAGGAGAAAGCTGGTCAATGTTTCTCTCTCATCGACGTTTCTAGCCTCCCCTCTCTCTCCCTTCCTCTCTGTAAAAAAATAAATAAAAAAAAATCAGGAGGATCCAAGATGGCTGCTCGGGTAGACACCTAACCGCAGCAGCACACAACAATTTCAATGGAATACAACTAAAATGTAGAGTGGACATCGCCCAGAGCTACAGGTAGTCGACTGACTGAAAATTCTACAACAAGAAGGAAAGAGAAAACCAGAAGGAAAATCAGAGGAGCTGAAAAAAGCCTAAGGTACGGAGACATGCTGCGCGCTCGCACGCACGCACGCACGCGCGGAGAGGTCACAGCCGGAGAGAAGGGGGCTGGGTGCTGCCTGGCGTTCCCTAGCAGGAAGGAAATAAAACCCCCAGCCTGTACTAAACCCCCGAACCAGCAGCGCTGACGCCCAGTTATGAGCCAGACCCTGGGGACCCAGGCTCCAGCGGGGGAGACGGGGCTGTGAGGCGGATTCCCAAGCGAGCAGCGAAAAGCAGGGCCCCCGGAGTCGCGCGCACATTGTGTGCAGAGGACTGAATGTTGACTTTGATGCTGGATTACCCTAGCCGGAAGAAACAAAGCCTCCGGCGGCGCTGTGCCTCAGTCCGGACTGCTCTGAACCCCAGTCCTGGACCAGACCCTGGGGACCCAGGCTCGGGCAGGGGGAGACCGGGCTGTGAGGCAGAATCCCAGAGGAGTGGCAAAAAGCGGAGCCCCCAGAGTCGCGCGCACTGCACGCAGAGGACAGTCTGTTGACTCTGATCCTAGACTCCCCTAGCAGGAAGGAGAAAAAAAAAGCTCCAGACTGGAGGAATGCGACAGGGAGCAGGAGCCCCTGCCGGACACCAGCCAGCCGGGTGCCGGCAGGGAGCCAGGCGACGGGGACCCCAGGGGGGGGGGGGGGCTTGCCCCTGAGCCATCGACCTCTGAGCGCGGGCTGCTTCCTGGGCGGCGCTGACCCCGGCAACAGGCTGGAGCAGCGCGGGAGCCCGAGAAAGGGGTGCCACAGGCCAACCTGCTGAGCTCCCAGGACAGGAGGAAGAAACCAAAGTTCTCAATGTGAAGACATCAAGTGAGAGCAAAAGATAGTAAAATTACTTAAGAAAGAATACAAAGAAGATCTTGAAAATTCAAAGACTAAGTCAGAACTCAACTCACCAGCCAACATTGCAACATAAATGCGTTAAAAAAAAAAAAAAAAGACAGAATGTTGGAACAGCAGTGGCCAGGCCTAGAGTGCCCAGGCACAAAGCAATGGCAACCGGGCCCAGAGCAGCAACGGCCAGGCCCCAGAGCAGCAGCAGCCAGAACCAGAGCAACAACAGCCAGCACTGGAGCAGCCAGACCTGGGGCACTGGCAGCCAGGACTGAGGCGGAGGCAGCCAAGCCCAGGGAGGCCAGTCCAGGAACACCCAGACCCGGAGTGGCCGGGCCCGGAGAAACCGGGCCCAGAGCAGCCGGGTTGGGAGCAGCCAGGTCCAGAACAGCAGTAGCCAAGCCCGGAGCATCCAGGCTGGGAGCGGCCAGACTCAGAGCGGCCGGGCCCGGGGCAGCCGGGCCCGGAGCAGCCGGGTCTGGTGCAGCCAGGCCTGGAGCAGCGGCTGCCAGGCTGGGAGCTGCCAGGCCCGGAGCAGCCAGGTCTGGTGTGGCCAGGCCTGGAGTAGCGGCTGCCAGGCTGGGAGCGGCCAGGCCCAGAGCAGCCGGGTCTTGTGTGGCCAGGCCCGGAACAGCGGCTGCCAGGCTGGGAGCGGCCAGGCCCGGAGCAGCCGGGTCTGGTGTGGCCAGGCCCGGAGCAGCGGCTGCCAGGCTGGGAGCAGCCAGGCCCGGAGCAGCCGGGTCGGGTGCGGCCAGGCCCGGAGCAGCAGCAGCCAGGTCCAGAGCAACTAGGTCGGGAGCGGCGGTGACCAGAACCGGAGCAGCTGGTTGTGGAACGAAACAGCCCGGAACAGCTAGGCCCGGAACAGCTCGCTCTTCGCCTGCCCCTGCCCCACGGCTGCCTCTCAGACATGGCTGGAAACTTTTGTGGGAACTTGAGGGTCTGCTGAATCAAGTGATGAAGGCTTAGATCTGGACGTGTTGAGTTAGTATAGCACTGGGGTGTTGATCTGTGAGTGCCTTGTGTGGGGCCTGGATGAGGCTGGTTGACCTATTTGGAAATGTCTTTTGTGTGAAATGTATCATTGGGCATGTGGTGGTATTATTGATATGAGAAAATGCTAAGTAACTGATTTACTATCTGAAAAGGGATTTACTATCAGGGAAAGGGAGGGAGGAAGAGACTGAACATAAACTGCACCTATGGATGAGGACAATGGGGGATGGGGAGGGGGCGGAGGGTGGGATGGGAACCTGGTGGAGGGAGGAAGAAATGAGGAACCTTTGTAACAATTTGAACAATAAAGATTGATTAAAAAAAAAAAAAAAAAAGCTGAAGTGTTTCCCAAAACAACTCCCACCTTATACTTGGTGAATGTGAAATTCTATATATAGAATAGGTGGTATAACATAAAAACTTACATACCAATTATTTCACTATAATTTAGACCATATTAATTCTCCAAGGAACATTTTCTGCATACAAAAACTCAATTTCTTTTTATTTCTTTCATGAAAGAAGAAAGCAGGTAAGAAAACTCTATGACCAGAGTGAATGGGATTACTATCTGCTTAACATTAAAAGATAATCCCATACATAATTCTGGACACACTAGGCTAAAATCAACACAAGTGCAATAAACACAAAAGTTAACCCCATAATAAAAAATCAGATTTTAATAAAATCAAGGTTTTTCAGTCAAATTATTAAAAATGTTATCAGAGTAAAACACATTCTCCCCCTCAAATATGTATGCAAAAAAAGCTTCCCTTTTTCCAATTTGACATTGCTAAACCAAAAATGAATCCCAAACCGATCTTTAATTTCTTTTTGTGGTATCATCTATTACTTTAGCATTTCACAGGAATTTGCATAACATGACAGAGAACAGAAATAAGAAATAATTGGTGCTTCAGTGCCACCCATATTATCTACTAAGACCACAGTGTGAGCAACAGAGTGTAGATTCATGGTAGTCATCCCCTGAATAAAACTGTTCAGACAGAATCCTCCACAGACACAGGTTTTTGCAGTATCCAAATCTTGGCAAAGATGGAAAGGAATAATATGAGAGCCATATGGAATCCTATTGGAAAAAAAGTTTTAAAAATATTTTAAAATATATTACTAGATTCAGAACTTCACATATTAGGATATAAATTATAGAAAATAGAATTATAACCATAAAAAATAAAACTATTAACTAAATGACACAATATACTGTTTTATCTTACAAACTGGGTAATGGAGAAAATATTCCAAAAAAACAGTATATGATATATTGTAAGACCAGTGTAATATGATAGGTTAACCATCTGTACACCATCAGCGTCTATAAACGAACCTTTTTGTTTAAATTTAAAATATCGAGGCAGTTAACTAGTTACATATATAGCTCTGTCATACAATTCTCATAATGTTAATTGATTTCTACTTGTGAAGAAACATTCAAATAAATCCACATACTCTCCTAGGCATCAATTATCCAAAAGGAAATTTTAAAACTATGTGAAACAAGCTGAAACCAGTTTGGCTCAGTGGATAGAGCATTGGCCTGCAGACTGAAAGAAGTCTTTTTTTTTTTTTTTTTTTAATATATTTTATTGATTTTGTACAGAGAGGAAGGGAGAGAGATAGAGAGTTAGAAACATCGATGAGAGAGAGTCATCGATCAGCTGCCTCTTGCACACCCCCCACTGGTGATATGCCCGCAACCAAGGTACATGCCCTTGACCGGAATCGAACCCGGGACCCTTCAGTCCCCAAGCCGACGCTCTATCCATTGAGCCAAACCGGTCTCGGCTGAAAGAAGTCTTATATGGCTGAAACTGGTTTGGCTCAGTGGTAGAGCATTGGCCTGCGGACTGAAAGGTCCCAGGTTTGATTCCGGTCAAGGGCATGCATGTACCTTGGTTGTGGGCACATCCCCAGTAGGGGGTGTGCAGGGGCAGCTGATCGATGTTTCTCTCTCATCGATGTTTCTAACTCTCTATCCCTCTCTCTTCCACTCTGTAAAAAAAATTAATAAAATATATTAAAAAAACAAACAAAAAAAACCCTATGTGAAACAAATTTAAAACACTGTTTGGGGCATTAGCTTTACTTTACTGGCTGAGCAGTAAGGCTGTCCTCACCTTGCTTAAATTATGCACCCTCCTGCTTTGTATTGGTACCCAATGCAATTAAAATCAAGTCTACACAAAACTAAAAGACAGTCTCTTGAGATTGCCCTCATCTACACAAAACTAAAAGATAGTCTCTTGAGATTGCCTGCCTAATGTCCAACTTCTTCCCCCTAAATACAACAATGCCCCAGGCACTTATTGCCTGTATACTGCTGTTTCTATATGCTGACACACATTAGGTGTTCAGATCTTTTTCAAAAAATAAAACCTATTCTTATTTAAACCAAAGTTAAAAACCCTTTTGAAAAGAAAAACATTACATAAAAAATAGTGGTTTACTTTTCTTAAAGAATTTGAAATTGGCCTTGTTTGCAATTTTTCATTTTTTCACATGTACTTATTTGTTGCTTGATTAAGTAACAATTTTCTAAAAACGGTGCCAGCAATTAACAATAAAAAAGATCTCTTACCTTTTGAGACAGTATGGAGGGACCTGGAGAGCATTATACTAAGTGAAATAGTCAGAGAAAGACATGTATCACATGATCTCACTCATATGTTAAGTCTAAGTAACAAAATAAACTGATAGACTGGATCCAGACACATGGAAGCATGGAACACAGTGGAGAATCTCAAGGAAGGCAGGGAGGGAGATAATCAACCAAGGATCTTTTATTTATTTACTTTTTTAAAGATATTTTATTGATTTTTTACAGAGAGGAAGAGAGAGAGAGCTAGAAACGTCGATGAGAGAGAAACATCGACCAGTTGCCTCTTGCACACCCCCTACTGGGGATGTGCCCGCAACCCAGGTACATGCCCTTGACAGGAATCGAACCCAGGACCCCTCAGTCCGCAGAATGACGCTCTACCACTGAGCCAACCAAGGATCTTGTATGCATATATGCAGGGCCCATGGACACAGACAATGGGGTGGTGAAGGCCTGTGGTAGAGGCTGGCTGGAGGCGGTCAATGGGGGGGAAAAGGGGACATATGTAATACTTTCAACAATAAAAAATTACTTAAAAAAAAAATCTGTACCAGGAAGTGTCTATCACATATTTACATCTAGGCTATTGGTTATATTCTAAGGCAGTGGTTGGCAAACTGCAGCTCATCATGTGGCTAATCATCAGAATTTTTAAGCTCTTCAGATGATTCCAAATGTTAAGTAAAGTTTGAGAACCACAACTCTAAAATAAGAATTCTTAAGCTATGGATTGAGAGGAAGGAGGATTGGATTGGATTTCAGAGGGGTTCATGAACATTTTAAAGTTGTATGCAAAATTTTGTGTGTACTCATGTGTGCATTTTTCTAGGACCATAATTCTGGTCAGTTGCTTTTAAAATTTTTCTTTTAATTTATTTTTAGTAAGGGGAAGGGAGAGGACAGAGAGGGGGGAGAAGAGGAAGGAAGAGAGAGGGGGGGAGGGAGAGGGAGAGAGATACATCTATGTGAGAGCAAAACATGGATGGGCTCTGGGGATCTAGACCACAACCCAGCCATGTGCCCCACTCAGAATTGAACTGGCAACTCTTCAGTGCATGGGACAGAATGATGCCAACCGAGCATCAGGGCAGGTTTTTTTTGTTTTGTTTTTTTTTAAGTTTTCAAGAGTCTCTCCCCTACTAAAAAAAATTAAGAATCTCTTCTTTGAAATATGGTCTTGCTACTATTTTATAGGCACTCAATAATGAAAGAAATGGAAGGAATACCTGAAGTTCCTTATCTCACAAAACCAACTTCAGTGAGTGCACAAAGGGAAAAGAACCAACCGTTATTGAGTCCTATTATGTGCCAAATGCTTTGGCATTACATTATCTCATTTATCTTCACAACTCTGTTCCTGTTTCAGATGGGAACATGGAATCAAAGGAGTTAAATGACTTGCTAAAGTCTGACTCCAAAGACCATACTTTACCACTATACCAGTTTAGAGTTATCAAACTTTAGAGTGCATCAGAACTACCAGGAAGACTTATTAACAGTTTCCAATTCAGTAGTTCTGGAGTGAAGTTCAAGAACTTGCATCTCTAACAAATTACTACGTGACATTGATGCTGCTGGTCAGGAGATCATAGTTTGAAAAACAATGCCATTTTTTCAAGCATTTATTAAGTGCCTAATATATGGCAAAAGCGGAGGTATCTCATTTTAAATACTAGGGAAACAGTGGAAAATAAGACTAAGTCCATGCCCTTATGGAACTTACAGTCTAGTGGGGAAAACTGACAGAAAACAAATGTTAAAAAAATTAATGCCAGGTAAGACATCCTATGACCAAAAAAAAACCAAAATAAAATAAAGCAATATAAGGGGTGGAGGATAAACTTTTAGATAGGGTCACAAAATAACTTTCTGGAGTTCCACTTGGATGAAGTGAGGAAGTAAGCTATAAGAATTTCTTGAGGAAAAAGCATTCCAAGAAGAGAGAGGTAGTAGCAAGGCCACCATAGCAAGGGGTCAGATTCTGCACAGAGCTGTGGTTACTTACTTACTAGTAGTCTGAGGATGATGAGAACACTAGAATGCTATCAAAAGAACCACATTTTATGACAACCAAAATCTTACCTATTATGTAATATGGTTCGTGCAGAAGATTCCAATAAAGTTAATGGTGTTTGCAGCATTATAACTGGAAGAGCTTTTGGCTGTTCAAAAGTATTTCCAAAAAGATCCAAGTACTCAAGGGACAAATTTTTAAATTCACTAGGCAAAAACGGAAGCTTATTTCGAGCTGCCGACAAAAATCGCAGGTTTATCAATTGTCCTATCTTCATAGGAAATTGAATCAATTCATTATCATCAAGTTTTAAATCTGTAAGTTCTCGGAGCTGGCAAAACTGCACAGGTAGTGCCTTAATTTTGTTCTTGCTCAGATCCAAACTCCGAAGTGATTTCTGGAGTGTAGATTGACACAATGCCACACTAAATGACTCCAAGTGATTGTCATTCAGGTTAAGTTCTTGAAGGTGAATGAGGTCTCCAACTGTAGCTGGAAGCTTTTTTATATGATTGTGACTCAAGTCTAATTTCTTAAGGTTTTTTAAGCAAAGCATACGCATATCAACTCGGACAAGCCCACAATAAGAAGTCTGAAGATGTTCCAGATAATATGGGAAGTTTTTGCTTAGAGGATAGTGCTTTTTGGATGTGATGACCATTTTAGTTTTAAAATTTTCAAATTCTGAAGTCTTCACTGGTGTGAGGGGTGAAAATTGTGTCTCAACATCACAGCCTCTATGAGCCAGTCTCAGAGCTGAAAGGAAACTCTTTAAACTGCTGGAATTGGCCTGAATAAATAAAAGTAAGTTGTATAAGTATAAATTTCATTTTAGATAATGAATACATAATTCAACATATAACAAATTCTGTCTAGTTATATAGGCAAATGATCCAATTATAACTAAAAATGGTTATAAAAACAATTTTTTAGTATTCTATTTTGACTAAATTTCAATATAGATACAACTTTAAGGTTTGGTTTTTTTTTTAATGTTGAGAGACAAACTCTAAAGAAAACTGTTCAGCAGGGGAACCATAGAGTATAAAATAAAATACGAAAGCATGAAAAAATTCCACCTGAGATTTGGGTTTAAGATGAATTCATCCAGACCTCCAGTGCCCCTGCGATAGGCTAAGATAGCCCTGTGCACTGTAAAATGTACAGGGGTTCCATTCATAAAGATCAGGAGTTGTGAAAAGCCAGGCCTTGTCTATCAAAATCAGACTTAAATGGCTACTGTCAAGAGTATAAGGAAATATCAAAATCAAGTGAGAATGCTTACAATTGAACAGAGATATCACCAATCAAGTGGTATATTAACTGTCATCAAGCCCTAGCTGGTTTGACTCAGTGGATAGTGTCAGCCTGTGGACTGAAGGGTCCCAGGTTCGATTCTGGTCCAGGGCACCTGCCTGGGTTGCGGCTCCATCCCCAGTGGGGGGCATGCAGGAGACGTCTCTCATCATTGATGTTTATGTTTCTGTTTCCTCTCTCTCCCTCACCACTCTCCCTCTCTGAAATCAATAAAAATATTTTTTTAAAAAAAATAAAAATAACAAATACTTTGCAGGATACTTTACAAGTTTACTAAAGTTTACATGTGAAGGAATAGGGAACTTTAAGTGTAGGAAACGAAGTATGCGATCCTATTTGTTTAGAATGAGGGAGCTTGGTAGACGAGTAAAAGATTAGAAATACAGCATGAGGATAGATTCTAGATGAGCCTGATGTCAGGGTTAAGGAGGACAGAATGATCAGGCTGTGGGCAATCACTGAAGTATTTTGAGTATGAGAATTACATAGAGCTTAGTATTACTTTGGCAGTAGTATACAGTAAAGTAGAGTGAGAAAAACCTGGAGATCTTGGTCAAGTAGACAGTACCAACTTGGAGTTACATACAATACGGGTTGAGCTATGGGAATGGAAGGCAAGTATGGCAGAAAACTGAAATAAAGCCTTTATTTAGGGGACAGGAAAAAGGTTGTCAGAGATAAGAGACAAAGAAGTGGTTAAAGGTAAATCAGGACAGGATTTGTAACAGATGCCAAGAAAGGAAAGAAGGAAATGGTCATCCGTGTCAAATTCTAGAGCTAAAAAATGTGAGAAAAAAATGGCAATGTGATTGGCAAATAAAAGGAGATCACTGATCTTTGAGGCAGTGTTTTGGATACATCAGTGAAAGTAAAGGTAAAAACAGCCAAAACCGGTTTGGCTCAGTGGATAGAGCGTCGGCTTGGGGACTGAAGGGTCCTGGGTACAATTCCGGTCAGGGGCATGTACCTTGGTTGAGGACATATCCCCAGTAGGGGGTGTGCAAGAGGCAGCTGATCGATGACTCTCTCTCATCGACGTTTCTAGCTCTCTCTCTCTCCCTTCCTCTCTGTACATCAATAAAAAAACACACACACACACATATATATATATATATATATATATATATATATATACACACACACACATATATATATATATATATATATATATATATATATATATATATATATATATATGTTCCCTATTCCTTCACATGTAAACTTTAGGAAACTTGTAAAGTATCCTGCAAAGTATTTGTTACTTTTATTTGTTTTTTAAAAATATTTTTATTGATTTCAGATTACTATATAAAAAAAAAAAAAAAAAAATAAAAAAAAAAGAAAGTAAAGGTAAAAACAGATCCTAAGAAAAATGGAGACAATAAATTTAACCCTGTCTTCCCAGAAATTTGTTTATCCTATTTTTTAAATACGTAAGACTTCACTTGCTTTTTAGGTAGAAAAAAAGAGTTAGTGCCCTAGCCAGTTTGGCTCAGTGGATAGAGTGTAGGCCTGTGGACTGAAAGGTCCCGGGTTTGATTCTGGCCAAGGGCATGTGCCTCGGTTGCAGGCTTGATCCCCAGGCCCCGATTGGGGCTCATATGGGAGGCAGCCAATGCATGTGTCTCTCTCACAGCGATATTTCTCTGTCTCTCCCCTTCACTTCCATTCTCCCTAAGAATCAATGGGAAAATATCCTTGGGTAAGGATTAATAACAACAACAACAAAAATTAGTGGAAGGATAGACTAAACATCAAGTGAAAATGAAAAATCACAAGAACAGAAGGAGGTAGGACAAAATGATTCCATTCAACACAGATACCTTAAAAGTTGTTAAACTTTTAATGTTTGAAAAGGATTTTGCTTAGGGTTAAGAATAATGCAAGGATGAATAAGACATTGCTCCTACCCTCAAGGAAAAGGGAAAACAAAAAAAGAAGGAAAAGAAGAACAAAGAAGCAGTCTTTTTTTTCTTTTTATTCTAATGGTCTATCTAGTTTTAAAAATAATTATAGTAATAAAATACCCCAACAAGGTTCTAATTGCATTTTATCCTTTTTTTAAAAAGAAAAAAATTTTTTTAACACTTATATAACCTATAATTCAGCTGGCAAAATGTAGACCCGTGCCACCTTCCTTGAGAGTTCCAGTATAAGAACACCTTAAGGCTCTATTTTGGGTACAGAAGCAAACCTAGTTTTCCTCCCTATCAAGGGCAGCCTTATACAAAGGCTGCCTCTGTCCTTTTAGAGGAATATATTGGTAAACACTACTAGGAAGCTGCCATCACTTCTTCAAATACATCTGCAAGAGTACGTCCCTATTCAGCCATGAGAGATATCAGGATGCTCAAAAGCCTCTTTTATTTTTGGTCAATCCTTACCCAAAAATCCTTTTTCCATTGATTTTTTTTTTTTTTTAAGAGAGTAGAAGGGAGAAGAAGTAGAGAGAGATTGATGTGAGAGAGACACATTAATTGGTTGCCTCCCATATGAACCTCCACAGAGGCTGGGTATTAAGCCTACAACAAAATATGTGCCCTTGACCCTTCAGTCCTTCACTGATGCTCTAATCACTGAGCCAAACCAGCTATGGGTCAAATGGCCTCTAATTTAATTTAAAGAAAATACAGCCAACCAACCTTAAGATTAATATTTTTAATATCATACCTTACTTAGGCAGATATCCACAGCAGGTTCCTTTAATCGAACAGTGGCTTTCCCCTCATCCACAAATTTGGTGAAGAATTGCTCAATGTTCCCCTTTAGCTGCTTAAAACCAATGGGAAAAAAAGAACAAAATCAAGTACTGTTAATACTAGCAGTTATTACTAGCAGAATATGCCAGTCATTTTGTGAGGTTTGTCTTTTAGTCCTTATGTCTGGGTATTTTACAGTTTTAAGTTTTTTGTTTTGTTGGGTTTGTTTTTAGTAGTTGGGTAGCTACATTTCTTATCTACCTTCTGATAGGTACTATTGTTCTATCAGTTCAGTTAACTCTGTCCTCTTCTGAGAACAGAATCCCCTGTGTTTTGAGAGAATATTCCTCTTCTCCCATTCCAACTATGTAGCTATAGTGAGTTGCCAAGAGTAAATACCTGCCTTTTAAATTTCAGTCCATTAGTCTGGGGTGAGCATACCTCCCACAAGATTATAAATTCCACAAAAGCAGGTATCTTGTCTCCTTTGTTCATTTTTGTATCCCCAGAGCTAGACAATGACTAACACATAACAGATGCTCAAAATATTTTAATGACTGATGTTACTTCTGCTTTAGACTTCAACAACAATTTATCCAGAAGCCATTATATATCAGATTAACTATAATAGGGGGCTTGGGATAACAGAGATGAATAAAACCAGAATGGTAAGCACACTTAGACAGTTGTCAATCTGACATTTATTAAAATAATTGTAAATATAATTAAGGCAAATATGTAAGCAATTATTAAGACGAGGAAGTTCAGGCTACTATAAAACCTTATATAACAAAGAAATCTTACCTGGTCTTAGGATATGAAGGTGACCTTGAAGGTGAGAACTAAAGGATTAGGACATGTATAAGAGAGAGAAGATGGCTTACTAATAAAAGGGAACCATGTGCAAAGCATTGAAAGCAAGAAAGCTTGGCAGCTGTGAGGAGCTGAAAGAAGTTCAGTATGGCTGAAAGATCCAGTGAAAAGGTAAGAGAGCCTAAAGAGGTAAACAGATTAAACGGTGAAAGATGTTTTAAACCATGTTAAGAATGTTGTGGGGGTTTGTTAATTCTTACTTGAAGATATTTTTTTTCCATTGATTTTTAGAGAGAGGGAGGGAGGGAGGAAAAGAGAAACATCGATGTTACACATCGATTGGTTGTGCATTCTCGACTGGGACTGGGGAATTCAAACCTGCAATCCAAGTCAGTGCCTTTGGTGCATGGGCCTATGCTCTAACCCAGGGGTGAGAAAGATCTGGCCTGCAGGGCCGTATAAAGGTCTTGAAATCATTTGGTCTGAACCTGCCAAGGCATTAAGGTTTAGTTAATTAGATGTTTGACCAAATATAGCAGGTTAATTTGTAAGCTGATCATTTTGTATGACTGTAAATAATGTTATAGATATCTAAATGGCTCTTGACAGAAAAAGGGTGCCCATCCTGATCTAACCACTGAGAAATACTGGCCAGGACAAGAATTTTGTATTTTGGCCCTAGCTGGGTAGCTCAGTTGGTTAGAGCATCATCCAGATACACCAAAGTTTCAGGTTCAATCCTTAGTCAGGGCACATACAAGAATCAACCAATGAATGCAGGTAAGTAGAACAACAAATCGTTCTCTCTCTCCCTCCCTCTCTCTTTAAAATGGATAATTAAAAAAAAGAAAAAAAGAAAAAGAATTTCAGATATATCCTAACAATGATATTCATTGGAAGAATTTAAGCTGGGAATATCATTAGATCTATATCTTTACAGGTTCCCTTTAACCACAGGGTAAGAATGGACTTTGGAGGCTAGGGGGTGGGGATGAAGAGTGGGAGGAGGGAAGGACAACAGAGGTAGTGATCCTTTAAGAGATTAGCCAGGCAAGGTATAATGATGGGTTAGACTACAACTGGGATGGATGAAAATTTGAAAGATATCTAGGAGGTAGAATTGAAAGGATTCAATAATATATTGGATGCAGGGAGGCAAAGGCTTTAAGATTTCTGGATAAAAACAGAATACTAATTAATAAGTTGTAGAACACTGTCAGAAAAGCAGGTTATGGGTGACAAGGACAATTACTGTCTAGGTATTTTGAGGTTGAGATGCTGCAACACATCCAAGTGAAGATTTCCAGTAGACAGCAGATTAAAATCAGAAGTTAAGCCAAAACCGGTTTGGCTCAGTGGATAGTGTCGGCCTGCGGACTGAAGGGTCCTGGGTTCGATTCCGGGGCTGTACCTTGGTTGCAGTCACATGGGGGGCGGGGGGAGGTGGTGGTGGTGCAGAAGGCAGCTGATCGATGTCTCTCTCTCATGGATGTTTTTAGCTCTCTATCCCTCTCTTCCTCTCTGTAAAAACCCAATAAAATATATATATTTAAAAAAAGAAGTTAAGGGATTTATACATTTATCTGGATAAGATGAAAAGTATGTTTCTCACTGCTCTTCTAAGATCTATTCCTTCTGATGACCACCAATTTGATGCCCTCCATCAATATGTCATGCAGATTTATAAAGTCAGATGTGAGTCATGACTATTTCTGTGAGTGTATGTGTGTATGTGTGGGGGGAGCTAAATGTTGTCCAGCATTTTTTTTTAAGTGAAAAAAGAATATAAAAAAGTGTACCACATTGGGCAAACTATCACATCACATCAAACATACATACACACGTGCACACCCCTCTAAGATACAATTGTACCCCCCTTATCTAAGGGGGAAGATACATTCCAAGGTGCCCAATCAATGTATGGAAGAACAGACTGGCAAACTCATATAATGTTTTTTCCTATGTATACATGCCTATGACAAAGTTTAAATTCTAAATTAAGAACAGTAAGAGATTAACAATAATAACTAATAATAAATAGAATAATAATTTTTTAAAAAGTAAGTAAAAGGAGAAGACTGGCCAAAGATATAAATTTGGATATCACAATTGGAGGGTAGCTGAAATCATAGGACAGAAAAGTAAGTGTAAGAAAGAGGCCTATGGTACTTTCCATACTTAGCACAAATACCTAGCCTTCAAGGCCCAGGACCAATACCAGCACCACCTTAATTCATCCAAAAACGTTTTCTGAGCACCTAAGATTTTCCAAGCCCTGTGGTACCTCTCTTCTACAAAACTTTCTTAAGCCCCGATAATTAATTGGGTCGGCAGCTAAGTAATTGCGGGTTTCACACATATATGGCTTCAGTTGAATTTTTAGGTTTGCAGACGTAGTACAAATGTAAAACACATTTTGTTATTTGATAGTTGGCTATTCAGCTGTTAATCAGTAAAAAAAGTTTTTTGATCTGTTTTGTAGTTTTCGTTTGGTGTTCGTTGAAAAATGGAAAATCAAAAGGAACATTTTCGTCATATTTTGCTTTTTTATTTCCGCAAAGGGAAAAACGCATCGCAAGCTCATAAAAAGTTATGTGCTGTTTATGGTGACGAAGCCTTAAAAGAATGGCAGTGTCAAAATTGGTTTGCCAAATTTCGTTCTGGTGATTTTTCACTCAAAGATGAAAAACGCTCTGGTCGTCCAGTTGAAGTTGATGACGCCCTAATGAAAGCAATAATCAATTCCGACTGTCACAGTACAACACGTGAGATTGCAGAGAAGCTTCATGTATCACATACATGCATTGAAAATCACTTAAAACAACTTGGCTATGTTCAAAAACTCGATACATGGGTTCCTCACGAACTTAAAGAATCACAGTTAACGCAACGCATTAGCAGCTGCGATTTGCTAAAGAAACGTAATGAAAATGATCCATTTTTAAAACGACTGATAACTGGCGATGAAAAATGGGTTGTTTACAACAATATCAAGTGGAAAAGATCGTGGAGCAGGCCAGATGAACCAACTCAAACAACATCAAAAGCTGATATTCATCAAAAGAAGGTTTTGTTATCAGTTTGGTGGGATTACAAAGGAATTTTCTACTTTGAACTCTTACCACCCAACCGAACGATCAATTCTGATGTCTACATTGAACAACTAACGAAATTAAACAATGCAGTTGAAGAAAAGCGGCCCGAATTGACAAATCGAAAAGGTGTTGTATTCCATCATGACAATGCAAGGCCACACACATCTTTGGTCACTCGGCAAAAATTAATGGAGCTTGGTTGGGATGTTTTGCCACATCCACCATATAGTCCTGACCTTGCACCATCTGATTACTTTTTGTTTCGATCTTTACAAAACTCCTTGAATGGTAAAAATTTCAATAATGATGATGATGTCAAATCGTACCTGATTCAGTTTTTTGCTAATAAAAACCAGAAGTTTTTTGAACGTGGGATTATGATGCTGCCTGAAAGATGGCAAAAGGTCATTGATCAAAATGGGCAATACATTATAGAATAAAGTTATTTAGTTCCATGAAAAAATTCTTTGATTTTTAAAAACCCGCAATTACTTAGTTGCCGACCCAATAGAATTCATCTCATTGTTTCCTCTTTTATTACAGCACTTATCGTAGCCCATCTTGTAAGTAATGGTTTCTTTTTTCTAATCTCAGGACAGTGACTCAATCAATCTTCCAAGTTTCTAGCACTGCACCCTGTGCATAATAAGTCTGCAATTAGTGATTTATTAATAAATTTTAATTAGGATTTCCTCCTGCAATTGACGGTGCAATAGGTTACTTTTTAAAAATATGTTTTTACTGATTTTAGAAAGGAAGGGAGAGGGGGAAATATCTAAGTACCACGACTGGGGATCATAACCACAACCTGGGCATGTGCCCTGACCATGAATGAAACTGGTGACCTTTTGGTGCACAGGATGATGCTCAACCAACTGAGCCACACTGGCCAGGGCACAATAGGAGTTTTAAGAGATTATCATCACACTTTTTTTTAAATAGGCAGTACCTGAGCGAAGCATGAGAGGCCTGGGCAGATCCAATTCTAATTATGAGTTTGTTTTTGTCACCTAACAATTTTGTAAGCTTCACAATGTTGGGTGATTTCTAAAGTCCTATCGATTTGAAAAATTATGAGTTGATTCTAGCAACAGGAGGAAATTATTCACTTTCAACTATTTACATGAAGTACTAGGCGTCTCTGAATGAGACTGTAATAGTCCTCAATTAAATATTCCCTGTGAAGTACAATACTGTAAGGGTGGGCAATGAATCCCACCCTCTACTTTATTTACAGACACAGGGTAGTCCAGTCAGTTTGACAAAATAACAGTGCCTGGCATTGAAAGAGAAAGATTTTATAAAACCCATGCTTTAAAAATTCTATTTCAAGATCAACCAAAGACCTCGTATGCACCCATGGGCACAGACAACAGGGTGCTGAAGGTCTAGTTTACTAAGAAAAAACCCTGGACCTATGAAATAAGGTCTTAGGAAATTAGACATTTAAGGAAAGAGAAAGACAGAGAGAGATGCAGTAACCAACTTTAAAAAAAAATCAAGATGCAACCCAAAGCGTTACTGTTTTACTATTGCTAGAGGGATACGATTCATCATCCCTTTAGGCCCCCCCTTTTTTTTACGCCAGCGAAAATTTTGTGGAGGAAACCGAATTTACTGAACGGAAATACAGTGATTTTACTCTCCCCTCGAATTGAATTACTGCTGTGAGCCCGGGAGTCTGGCGCCTTCGGGCACTCGGCCATCCGGACACCTGAATTACTCCTGTGAACCCGAAGCCGCAGGAGAGAGCAAGTGCGCAGCCAGAGGGGCCTCAGAAGCCCCCTCCGGGCTGGGAGGCCCGGAACCGTGCGCCGCCCCCGCGGCCCGAGCCCACGGGCCTCAGGCCCCTCCCGCCGCGGCGCGCCCGCCGCTCCCCTCACCTCGTAGCGGGTCCCGCGCTTGTCCTTCAGGGTGGCGACGAGCAGGCAGGCGGGCCGCGGGGCTCCCGCTCGCCCGGCCGGAGGCCGCGGGGGGCTTCGGGGCGCCTGCTGGCAGAGGCTCAACAGCGCGCGGACGCCCTTGCCCCGGTTCCTCAACCCCAAGGCCGGCAAGTGCCGACTGACCACCTCCGCCTCGCAGTGCAGCCTCATCTCCGGAGCGGAGCGCGGCGGCAGAGTCGCAGCCCGACTTTAAAACGCGGCGATTCCCGCGCGCCGCCGCGCCGCCGCCGAGGTCCTCGAACGCGGGCTGCCCGCGGGCTGCCTGTCTGCTCCGCGCCAGCGTCGCGGCTCTCGGCACAGGGGCTCCGGGGGCCTCCCTCAGGGCCGCGTCTTCACGGCGGCTGCGGCGGCAGAGCGCGGGCACCGACAGCCTGAGGTCCCCGCGGGCGCCTCCCGAAGCCGGCGACGGGCCGGGCGTGGCCCTTCCCCGACTTCCGGGGCGGGAGCTTGGCGCTGGGGGCGGAGTTCTCCTTCCCGTTACTTACACACTGCGCCCGCTGAGTTTTCCGAGGGAAGGCGGTGTGTGTTAGGAGGAAAATGTCTTTGCTTACCCAGCGTTGGCATGAGTTGGGGTCCTCACCAGTTGCCCAGTGCCAGCTAGGGTGGGCATTCCCTGGCCCTGTTGGGCTGGTATTTTGTTTTTGGTGGCCCCCCTCGTTCCAGAGACAACACCTGTCACAGCAGAAGGAACTTGTTAGGACAGTACTGGACTTTGCAACTTCTGTTGAACAGATTCCCACTTTACAACTGCGAGGGGTTAGGATGGAGTAACTGGTTTAAATGCGTGTGAGACTTGGAAAGACCAGGGGGCGGGCCCTTTGGAGCCCTTATTCTGTCTCCGAAAGGGACTGGGACCCGGGCAGCGGGTCTGCCTCAGCACAGTCTGGGATGTGTGGGTTCTTGACTTTCTGCAGGAAAGAATTCAAGATAAGCTAGGTCAGTGGCCGGCAAGCCACATGCGGCTCTTTGGCCCCTTGAGTGTGGCTCTTTCACAAAAAAACATGCGTGGGCTCGCACATACAGTGCGATTGAAACTTCGTGGCCCATGCGCAGAGGTCGGTTTTTGTCCTGGCCTGGGTGAGTCTATTTGAAGAACTGGCTTTAGAACACTCAAGGGGCCAAAGAGCCGAAACCAGTTTGGCTCAGTGGGTAGAGCACCAGCCTGCGGACTGAAAGTTCCCGGTTCGATTCTAGTCAAGGACATGTACCTTGGTTGCGGGCACATCCCCAGTAGGGGGTGTGCAAGAGGCAGCTGATCGATGATTCTCTCTCATGGATGTTTCTAACTTTCTATCCCTCTCTCTTCCTCTCTGTAAAAAAATCAATAAAATATATATTTTTAAAAAAAGGGGGGGGGGAGGGAGGCAAAGAGCCAATTTACCGACCACTGGGCTAGGTGATTTTGGGAGTATCTGCCCCCTGATGGTCAGTGTGTGTCATAGCGACCAGTCAGTTGGACACTTAGCATATTAACCTTTTATCTATATAGATGTATAAATGTTAGTTGAGAACATTAGAGTAGTATAAAGTAGCCAGATGACGAGAACAATTTGTTTGCTAAACCTAGGCTTTAGCTGAAACCGGTTTGGCTCAGTGGTAGAGTGTCGGTCTGCGGACTGAAAGGTCCCGGGTTCGATTCCGGTCAAGGGCATGTACATTGGTTGCGGGCACATCCCCGGTAGGGGGTGTGCAAGAGGCAGCTGGTCAATGTTTCTCTCTCATCGACGTTTCTAGCTCTCTATCTCTCTCCCTTCCTCTCTGTAAAAAATCAATAAAAAATATATTTAAAAAATAAATAAATAAATAAAATAAACCTAGGCTTTAGAAAACCAGTGAAGCAAAATTTCAAGCAAGGGATAAACTTCACACCTACTTAGGAAAGGTTACTGTAGTCAGTAAAGAGAATACTTTGGAGGTGGAGCAAACCCAAAGGCAATTATCAGGTAGCTAAAGCAACAACCCACAATCTACACTGCTGCCAAAATACATTTCTAAAGAGGTCTTCTAGCCCTGGTTTGACTTGGTGGATAGAACGTTGACATGTGTGCTAAAGGGAATGGGTTTGATTCTGGTCAAGGACACAGATGGATTTTGGGCTTGATCCCCAGTAGGGAGCATGCAAGAGGCAGCCCATCAATGATTCTCTCTCATCATTAATATTTGTATCTCTCTCTACCTCTCTCTTCCCCTCTGAAAAAAGAGGTCCTAAGATAGAATCGTAAACTTTTGGAGTCAAAACATAGTTTACAGATAGATATTCTAATTCAATTCTCTCAATTTACACCAGGGGAATAGAGGCTGAACAGAGTAAAGGGACTTGCCTGTGACCTCATAGATAGTGTTAAAACAAGTAGTACTAGTGTTATGCTCAGATTTCAAGATCCCCAAGGACCACCAGGGAGCCGAGTCCGATGCCAAAGCAAAAGAGCCTTTATTCAAACTTGAGCCTGGACTCCCTGCCTCTACCGACACAGAGGCAGAATGCAGAGAGCCCCGAGCTCTGAAAATGTGGTCTTTTTTATAGGGTTTAGGGTTGGGTGTTGGGGTGATGCTTGGACCACTGAGTTGGCTGGTTCTGATTGGAGGAGTGAGGGCCAGGGTCTGGTTATGCTGGGTTACTTCCCTCTGTATTTCTATTGGCTGATTTAAAGGTGGCTTGGGTAATTGATACATTTTATACAAGATGGAAGGCACTGTACAAAATGGAGTCAGTCCTGCTCTGCCCTTGAAAGAAGGCTTACGTGCTGGGAAAGGGCCATGAGACCATATCTGAAGGCCTGGACTGGTGTCAGCACTGATAATTCTATAATCCACGGCCTCTCTGGAAGCATGCTCCAACATTCTCTAAAACTAGAACTCATCTTACCTGCTATACTCGATCCTTCTCCAAAACTTCATGGAGTCCCATTCTTTGCAATTTAAACACAAATGCCCAAAGGCTCGGTCTCTTATTCCTTTGGAATCCAGGTCCTATTATGTATCTGGACAAATCACCCCAGGGCAGCCTCTCTGATTTTTCAATTCCTGCTTAGCATCTGCTCTTTAGGATTCCCTGGGGTTCAACTCTGTACTTAAAAAAAAACAACACAAAAAAAACCCCATATATATATGGTATATATATATATATATATATATATATATATATATATATATATATATATATATATATATATATAAACCATATATATGGTTTACATTATATATACAAACCATATATATGGTTTATATTATGTATATAACCATATATATATTATATAGAAAGAGATAAAAACATC
Organism: Pipistrellus kuhlii; assembly: GCF_014108245.1. NCBI lineage: Eukaryota > Metazoa > Chordata > Mammalia > Chiroptera > Vespertilionidae > Pipistrellus > Pipistrellus kuhlii. The sequence goes on from NW_023425485.1 coordinate 26,747, forward strand.
AATGATGAGAATCATTGACCAGCTTTCTCCTGCATGCCCCCTACTGGGGATTGAACCCACAACCCAGCTTGTGCCCTTGACTGGAATCAAACCCAGGACCCTTCCTTCCATAGGCTGACGCTCTATCCAGTGAGCCAAAAACGGCTCAGCTCTGCTTTAAAACATAATATTTCATCTAGCACTTTTTTTCAAGAAAAATCTTACATTATCTTGTCCAAAATATTGCTACATGATTACTTATTTAATGCCCATCTTCACCTTTAGGCTATAGGCTTCCTGGTGACAGGTTCTGAGTCATTGCTGTTATATTCAAGGCCAAGGTAGTGTTTACATTTAGTAGGTATTAGTGATAACCTGAACAGTGAGCCAATGTCCCCCCCCCCCCCCCCAGGGGTTGTGTCTCCCGACACTGAAGAATGAACGCCAGGGATCAGAAGATTTAAGCAAAAGTATGGAAAATTTAGTACAAGCAGATTCAGACTCCCCTCACAGGAAGGAGGGCTCAGTGATGGGCTGCCCCCTGAAGCCTTGTTGTCCTGGGGTATATATTTGCTACGAGCCTGTTTCTATATCTATCCATGTCATCACATCAATTGTTCTTGCTCAGCCAAGGACCTGAACTTTCTGTTTCTATGTGTTCTCTTTCTGTTCCTATGCTGAACTTTCTCTGTATCTGTGTTCGTACAGCTTGTTGCTGAAGGCCTTCTCTTGTTTTCCCATGCCTCCTGCTTTAATTCCAGAAACATTTTATTATTTCTGTTTGGTTGGTTTCTGTGATTAGGCTGCTCAAACTGCCACGGCTGCCTCTGCCTGTGTTCCACCTGCCTTTGTTTTCCACTGGACCCCTGCCCTGTCTGCCTGGGTTTCAAATTAACTCTCTCATTAGGGTTTGGCTGGTGACACAGGCTGTGAAAGAATTCACAACTGAGAGAAGAGACAGAGGCAGGGAGGTACTTTATTTTACTTTCCAAGAGCGGAAAGAACCAGTGTATTGCTAGTCAACACAGGGTGGGAAAGATAGAGTGGACTGCACTTTTAAGCAGTTGCTGTTGCTAAATGACAAGGAAGGGAGGGGGGCTGGGTTGAGGTTGAGCAGATGCTGTTACAGAAAACCAGAGAACTCAGCAATGCTTAGAGAGATGGAGTTACATTTATTATTATTATTATCATTATTATTATTATTATTATGCATGGGCCCAGAGGAAAATGTCTCTCAAATTCTGGGTGAAGTCACAGAGGAAATTTTTGGTATTTATATGTTTTTACCTTCTTTGTCTCCCAAATAAGATTTTTTCCGGTTCCCTTTGCAAGTTCTTAAAGGGCTCTATGTTCTGGGGCTTTGAGACCTCAACCAAAGGCTTGTTCTGGCGCCAGCACTGATAACTTTGGGAAAAGTTTATGGCCTCTTTGGAACAGGGAGTAGTCTTATTTCCTTATTCTTTAAGCAAGCAAGCAAGCATTTACAGAAACCAAAAATAGCAGGGTTAAAATTTCAGACAGCAGTTTTTATATAAGATGGATGCTTCAATACCAGGGAGGTTGTCTTGAGAAATCTGTTTGCATTCCAAGAGTCAGTCCAGCAGATGTCCTAAGGAGGTGTGTCTTGTCAGTATTTTTCCCAAGCCTGTAAAATGTTTACAGCAAAATTTATGAAGAGTTCAAAAGAGGCTTATTTGAAAGAGGATGGAGGGAAGCACCTTTGTACTAACTAGAGACTCCTTGGTGAGAATTATCTCTGAGTTAAGAAAATATCAAGGAGGAGGGGTATGTAAGGATACAACCTGAGAGCACCTTATCATGTCCAGTTGTTTGAAGAGAGGAGCTGACAACCTCAGGGTTTAATTACCAGGGGCTTCTCACAAACTGTGGAAGGCCACAGCGAAGAAAGAGAGGCCCTTTTTCCTCTCTTTCAAATCAAAATGACAATGTGGTACCATTTCATACCTGTCAGAATGGCTATCATCAACAAATCAACAAAGGATAGGCACTGGCAAGGATGTGGAGAAAAAGGAACCCTCGTGCACTGCTGGTAGGAATGCAGACTGGTGCAGCCACTGTGGAAGACAGTATAGAGTCTCCTCAAAAAATTAAAAATGGAACTTCCATTTGACCCAGTAATCCCACTTCTAGGAATATATCCCAAGAAAACAGAAACAGCAAACAGAAAGGATATAAAAGGATATATGCATCGCTATGTTCATAGTAGCAAAATTTACAATAGCTAAGATTTGGGAACAGCCTAAGTGTCCATGAGCACATGAATGGACTAAAAAAAGTGGTACGGCTCTTGCCTGGGTGTTTGCCGGCTGCTGCATCAGCCAAGGTTTGAGCCCGGATTTGAATCTGTAATAAACTCTAGCATGCTTAATAAAAAAAACAAAACAAAAACAAAACAAAACAAAACAAAACAAAACAGTGGTACATCTACACAATAGAATACTATACTGCTATACTAGAAGGAACTCTTACCATTCACAACAGCATGGATGGAGCTGGAGATTATTATGTTAAGTGAAATAAGCCAGTTGGAGAAAGATAGATATCGCACAACCTCATCATTTGTGTACTTGTTACACCCAGACTTCATGATCCCCAAGGACCACCAGGGAGCCGAGTCCGATGCAATAAACAAAAGAGCTTTTTCCATGCTAGCATGGGCTCTGTCCCACTCACGCAGGCAGCATGGTGGAAGAGAGAGCAAATTTCACCCAGTCCAGGGGTTTTACTCTGGTCGGTGGTGATGTCACTGCCTCGGCTAACCCTGATTGGTTGGGTGAGGGCTAGGGATAACTCCGCCTTGTGGGGCGGAGTTGGGAGCTCATCCTCGCCCCGCCCTGCCCTCTCATACTATAATGACTAACATAACCTGCTAAACATAAATAGATCCAGAGACATAGATGCACTGAACAGATGGTCCAACCTCATAGAGAAGGCAGGGGAGGGTGAGAGATGAGGGCAAGAGATCAACCAAAGGACTTGTATTCAAGCATATAAGCATAACTAATGGACATAGACAATAAGGGGTGAGGGCATGTGCTGTGGGGTGGGCGTGGCCAGGGAGAGGTCAATGGGGGTAAAAGGAGACACATGTAATACTTTCAACAATAAGGAATTTAAAAAATGTTTGCTATTTATGGGAAAATATACTTTTCTACGGTATGAATTTGAGTTGTTACAATTTCTGTAGAGGGGAAATTGGTAACTAAAAAATGTAAAAATGGGACATTTGCTGCTGTATCCGTCTCTGCACTGCTCTACTGCCAAGATGTCTCTTTTTAACAACTTGATCCTGGACAAGCTGGAAGTGAAGGGCAAGAGGGTCGTCATGAGAGTGGACTTCAATGTTCCTACGAAGAACAACCAGATAACAAACAATCAGAGAATCAAGGCTGCCATCCAAGTATAAAATCCTGTTTGGACAATGGAGCCAAGTCGGTTGTTTTTAAGAGCCACCTGGGTCGTCCTAATGGTGTCCCCATGCCTGACAAGTACTCTTTGGAGCCAGTTGTTGTAGAACTCAAATCTCTGCTGGGCAAGGATGTTTTATTCTTGAAGGATTGCATGGGTCCCGAAGTGGAGAAAGCTTGTGCTGCCCCAGTTGCTGGGTCTGTCATCCTGTTGGAGAACCTTTTTTGTTTTGTTTTGTTTGTTTTAATATATTTTATTGATTTTTTACAGAGAGGAAGGGAGAGAGATAGTTAAAACATTGATGAGAGAGAGTCATCGATCAGCTGCCCCCTGCACGTCCCCTACTGGGGATGTGCCCGCAACCAAAGTGCATATCCTTGACCAGAATTGATCCCGGGATCCTTCAGTCCGAAGGCTGACACTCTATCCACTGAGCCAAATTGGTTTTGGCAGAACCTTCATTTTCATGTGGAAGAATAAGGGAAGGGAAAAGATCCTTCTGGAAACAAGGTTAAATCAGAGCCAGCTAAAGTAGAAGCCTTCCGAGCTTCACTTTCCAAGCTAGGAGATGTCTATGTCAATGATGCTTTTGGCACTGCTCACCGAGCTCAAAGCTCTATGGTTGGAGTCAATCTGCCACAGAAAGCTGGAGGTTTTTTAATGAAGGAGCTGAACTACTTTGCCAAGGCATTAGAAAGCCTAGAGCAACGCTTCCTGGCCATCCTGGGTGGAGCTAACGTTGCAGACAAGATCCAGCTGATTAATAATATGCTGGACATAGTCAGTGGGATGATTATTGGTGTGGAATGGCTTTTACCTTTCTTAAGGTGCTCAACAACATGGAGATGGGCACTTCTCTGTTGGATGCAGAGGGAGCCAAGATTGTCAAAGACCTGATGTCCAAAGCTGAGAAGAATGGTGAGAAGATTACCTTGCCGGATGACTTTGTCACTGCTGACAAGTTTGATGAGAATGCCAAGACTGGCCAAGCCACTGTGGCTTCTGGCATACCTGTTGGCTGGATTGGCTTGGACTGTGGCCCTGAGAGCAGCAAGAAGTACGCTGAGGCTGTCACTAGGGCTAAGCAGATTGTATGGAATGGACCTGTGGGCGTATTTGAATGGGAAGCTTTTGCCCGAGGGACCACAGCCCTCATGGATGAGTGGTGAAAGCCACTTCCAGGTGATGGAGACACAGCTACTTGCTGTGCCAAATGGAACACAGAGGATAAAGGATGTGAGCACTGGGGGTAGTGCCAGTTTAGAGCTCCTGGAAGGTAAAGTCCTTCCTGGGTGGATGCTCTCAGGAATGTTTAATATTTTTCCTGCCTTTTGGTTCCTGTGCACATCCCCTTAGTGAACTGAGTGCTTTCTACATCTCTACTTGATATTAGCTAAAATCTTCCCCCATGTCAAGATTCAGCTAATGGCCAATAGATGCAGCCCAGGAACACTAAACGGTTGCACAGCATCTCAGCTCAACTTTACTGCACTCTGGACTTGCTTCCATTCTTCAGGATCCCATTTGAATTTCTTAGTGACTAAACCATTATGCATTCTACAGTGCATGTATTTATATTTTGTCTGTTAAAAAAGTAAGCTGTTAGCTTAATTCTCTTATTGGAGTAGCTTATTCTGATTAGCCTTGTCATTGTTTCGATACTCACATGAAAACCAGGTGAAATTCCAGTTGTAGGGAGAGAGGGAGACAAAGTTGGTCACCTGTAAGTAAATAAAAGTATTCATTGAAACTGGAGAAAAATAAATAAAAAATGTAAAAACTATCCTTAGCCCTAGCAGTCCCATTTCCAGAATTTTATTTTATAGATATACATTGTTGCATTGATATACTATCTATATAAATATAGATAGAATGAAAGTATGCAAAAAATGTTTACCCAAGGATATTTTAATTCATCTTTCTTTTTTGCTAAATATTTCTCTGTAGCTTTCGTATTCTTCTAAGATGCTTTATTATCTATTTATTGTGAAAACATTGGATAAGGTATGCTGTTTGTATAAATAAAAAGAGATATCAAAATGTATGTAGTTATAAATACAAGCATATGCATGTGGACACATTTACAAATATATATGTCCTTATGTGTATATATTTGTGTGTAAGTGTACATAGAAAGATTTTTTTTTTTTTAGGGATTCCCTATCAAAACTGATTACATGTTGTTCTAGACGGGAAGACTGAAGAAAATAGAGGTTTGTGTTGGAGACGTACTTTTATTTATTTATTTTTATTAAAAATATATTTTTATTTATTCCAGAGAGGAAGGGAGGAGAGAGATAGAAACATCAATGATAATGTCCCACATCAGGGATCGGCCCTGGGCATGTGCCTGGACTGGGAATTGAACCATGACTTCCTGGTTCATAGGTCAGCACTCAACCACTGCACTGAGCCATGCTGGCTAGGTGAGATTTACCTTTAAAAATATATTTTTGGCCGAAACCGGTTTGGCTCAGTGGTAGAGTGTCGGTCTGCGGACTGAAAGGTCCAGGGTTCGATTCTGGTCAAGGGCATGTACCTTGGTTGTGGGCATATCCTCAGTAGGGGGTGTGCAGGAGGCAGCTGATTGATGACTCTCTCTCATCGATGTTTCTAACTCTCTCTATCCCTCTCCCTTCCACTCTGTAAAAAATCAATAAAATATATTAAAATATATATATATATATATTTGTATGTATGTATGCATGTTTTAGTTTAGAGCATATAGTTCATTAAAATATCTATATTTGGTAAAATGTATGGCTATACATACCCTGTTTTCCCAAAAATAAGACAGTGTCTTATATTAATTTTTGCTCCCAAAGATGCGCTAGGTCTTATTTTCAGGGAATGTCTTATTTTCCATGAAGAAGAATACGGAACACATTTATTGTTAAATGAAAATAAAGGAAATTTATTACCTGTATACGGTATGGTAATACGGTAGTTGTCAACACAAACCAGACAAACTGTGAATCCTACAGTATCAAGAATTTACTCATTTATTCAATGACAATCATGTCATCATCTTCTGGAACATCATCATAACAATCCAATTCCTGAATTTCTTGGTGAATTTCTGTGACTCCATTTCTTTCAGAATCAGTGGACCAAATCTCTCATGTTTAGCCTGGGGGAGAGGGGCTTATTTTGGGGGGATGCCTTATATCGATATTTCACTCAGAAGGAAACCTGTAAGTAGGTCTTATTTTCGGAGGATGTCTTATCTTCGGGGAAACACAGTACTATTAATGTTGGACTTTTATTAATTCTCACCAGCTGGAAAGAACTGGCTGATGAAGCTGAAGTGTTCATATTATTGTAATAGCCAAACATGCAAAAAATATAACTTAGATTTTGTTTATAGCAAAATTGATTTTTACAAGTTTAGAGGAAAGGTATGATTCCATCCCTAAAACTTCTGAACTTGAAGATAATTCAAAAGAGATGCAGACCTTTAAACTATAAAATTTTGCTTACTATACAATACCAAATGATTACAAAAGTAATTTGAGGGTGGAAACAGGCGTTATCTTGTATAATAGTGTCTTAACATGCAGATCAGTCTAATTGCTTACATTAAAAAATAATGTCTATAATCAGTACTGTTGTTTCAATCTTATGAGGTTTAAAAAAAAAAATTAATGATGCCGAAACCGGTTTGGCTCAGTGGTAGAGCGTCGGTCTGGGGACTGAAAGATCCCGGGTTCGATTCTGGTCAAGGGCATGTACATTGGTTGCGGGCACATCCCCGGTGGGGGGTGTACAGGAGGCAACTGGTCGATGTTTCTCTCTCATCGACGTTTCTATCTCTCTCCCTTCCTCTCTCTAAAAAGTCAATAAAATATATTTTAAAAAAATAAAAAAATATTAATGAAAGATGAAATAGAGAAGGGACTGGAGACCGGGATGTCAGGACACACTGCTGGCTGCTTCCAGAGAGAGAGAACGGAAGAGAGCGAGGGCCGGGGTCCATGGCTTAGGGCACTCAGCACACGCTGATTGGTGGTTTCATGTAAGGCCTATGATTAGGGACCTAGGAATTTAGGAATTGGGGGCTTAGGGTATCTGGCAGGTGCTGATTGGTGGTTCAATGCTCAGGAATGTAGGGCTGCAGGTGGAGTTTACGTCTGTCCATCAATTAATAGGGATTATCTGGGCAAGAAGATTATTGCTTATTTTTTTTCTTTTTCTTTGCATTTCGTTGTATTAAAAAAATAGAATCAAACCCTTTAAGTATTGTATTAGGAAAAAATGTGTATAAAAATATTTAAAAGCTACTTTTAAATATCGACACTTTGTTGAAATAAACTTTTAAAGCTGTACTCTGTTTCCTAATTGAAAAAAATAAATTTATAATTCCATTGGTTGTGTTGGTGCAATCTTCTCTTAAAACTGAGAGGAAGTACGACTTCTCAACTGCAGTTAAATCACCTCTCCATCAAGAACAACTTTCAAGACTAGAGAAAACAGAAACTACTTGAATATTAAGATAGTTGAACAGATTATTCAAGTGTAATTAATTGGTTCTTATTCCTCCTTTTTTCTTTTAAATGAGTTCACATCTCTGGGCCCAAATGATTATATATGAGTTGAAAATATTTATGGAATTTATCCCAGAACTATTGATACCTTTTATGGAAGCCAACTAGGTAAAGCCTGAGAGGAGTGTACAGTATAGGTGAGGAAATGATAGATTAGCTTTTGAGAGGGCACATTGATTCTGTTAACTAAATATCAATGACTGATAGAAGTTCCAGGAAAACTATAGAAGCTTGACACTTGACCCTCCACCATCAGGCTTTAAAATAAAATACCTTTTCAATCTTACCTACCACTAGGCTTTTGTTGTTTATCATCCACTCCAGCTAGTTACACTAAAGTCGTTCACTTTCTTCAAGTCTTTTCCAACTCCATTCTCTGGCTCAAACTTCCTTTCACAAGGCATTCCCTTCATCAAATGCTGTCTGTAGAAACCGCACTCTTCAAGGTTTACCTCAGAGGACTCTTAAATGCACCAAGCTAGAATTAATTTCTCTCTTCTTTGCTCCTCTTGTACTTCATGGTTGAATACAGAATGTTCTGCTTACCTAGCTATATACAAGTCATTGAGTCACAAAAGTCGAAAATGGAAGGAAGGGCTCTGAGACAATCCTGTTTCCATCACTTCTGCAAGCTTTAAGGGAAGGAGTCAAGTCATATCTGGCTTTTAAATCTCTGATTTGCTTCCTTCCTTTATTATGTAATGAGTGCCGAATTTAATGATTGGGAGGGGCACCCCACCAGGATCCTGGAGAAATACAACCTTTAAGTGTTATATTTCAGTTCTAATGTGAGTTCATGTGTAAAAGTTTCCTGGAGTATTATACCTTGTGGTACAGTTTATAGGCCAAGTTAATCCTTTATGACTCCAGAGCCTGTATATAAAGTTCTAAGTTTCTAGAGACATTATAAATGACCATGTGGCTATAGACATTTTTGAGCAGATTATCAGATGGCATTTTGTTTTCATTTTTTTTTGGTCAATAAATCATCTAGCCAAAGCTATTTCACGTTTACTTGCTTCTCATCTCCATGTAAATATAAAAAAGAGTAAGTCTGGCATTTTTCTAGAATGGTGTAGGTGTATTTCTAGGAGGAGCATGCCAATTACAAAAAACTGAAAACATACTGTTTCGCAAACTAGAAATTCCTACTGTTGACTTCTAATCATTACAGCTGACTTTAAGTTATTTTACAATTTATTCCAGTAGGAGTCAGTGCTGAGTTGAGGAAAAATTCTTTTTCCAAGTGTAAAATTTTAATTAAAAGAAATGATTAAAAATTATGAAGAGTTCAGGAATGAAAAGACGATAATACTTATTTTTCCTCGGGGGTTCAAAAGAGACGGGGTCTCGCTATGTTGCCCAGGCTGGAGTGCAGTGGCTATTCACAGGCGCGATCCCACTACTGATCAGCACGGGAGCTTTGACCTGCTCCGTTTCCGACCTGGGCCGGTTCACCCCTCCTTAGGCAACCTGGTGGCCCCCCGCTCCCGGGAGGTCACCATATTGATGCCGAACTTAGTGCGGACACCCGATCGGCATAGCGCACTACAGCCCAGAACTCCTGGACTCAAGCGATCCTCCAGCCTCAGCCTCCCGAGTAGCTGGGACTACAGGCGCGCGCCACCGCGCCCGGCGCTGGCGAGCGGCGCGAGGCGCCCTTAGAGGCTGAGGCCGGTGACGTCATCAGCTGTGTGGGCCCAGACGTCGCGCATGCGTTGTGTGTCAGCACTGCATTCTGGGAGACTGTTCCCAAAATATCAAGAACGCATGCGTGCGCTGCTTCTTTCCTTTTGCCTCGTTGCTACCGAGTGAGCAAGATGGGTCACCAGCAACTCTACTGGAGCCACCCGAGGAAATTCGGCCAGGGCTCTCGCTCTTGGTAAGGAAGGGAGTGTGGCTTTAGAGGAGGTTTGTTCTGGGGCGTTGCCTGAAGTCGAGCGTAGAACTCGCAGGCGGCGCGTTGCGGGGGGGCCGCTCGGAGCCGGGCCGCCGCCATTTCAGGCCTCGGGAAGGCGGCGGTGCGGATGGTGGCCTCCCGAGCGCGGGATCCTTTCTTTTCTGCGACCTGTCGTAATGCCGTCTCTCCCTACAGCCGCGTCTGCTCCAACCGCCACGGCCTGATCCGGAAGTACGGCCTCAACATGTGCCGCCAGTGTTTCCGCCAGTACGCGAAGGACATCGGCTTCATTAAGGTTCGGCCGCCGCCATGCCCGCCTGCGCCGGCGGCCGGGGTGCGGCGCTCCTGGGAGCCGCCGGCGGGCCGCGCTCCTCCGCTTTACTGGAACGGCGGCGCGCGGCGCTGCAGCGTTCCGGCAGTCAGGCTGAGAGAATAGGGAGGGCGAGGCCCTCGCTCCAGTTTACCCGGCTCTGCCAGTTCTAGGTGCCATGTATTATGCTGGATAAAGATCACTTCAGAGCCTTGTAGATATCTTTAATTGTGCCTAGACACAGATATGTGTGTTGACTACTGCCCTGAAATGTTGAATGGGATTCTATACTGCAGTGAGCTTGAGATTGGAGCCGGATGAGAACTTAAAGCTCAGTTTCTGCCTGTGAAAATAAACTGGGCGCTACAAATATAAATGTACTATATGTGAAGCTTAATTCCTGATAATCAGTTACTGGGAGTTGATTTTTTTTATATGAAAACTAGTCACATGGGAAGTATAAATTGTTAATGTGAGATCTTGGTGGCAGACATAAAATCTTAGACTTTTACCCTTGACTACTATGTGCTTGGTGTTAATGTGGAATTTCAAATAAATGAGATAATGTACTCAGGCCTGCTCCCTAGCTTATAGTAGTATTTCTCTAGTGGTAAGTTTAGGGAAGTGAGAATACCAATTCTGAAATTCACAGTTATAAGTGATTGTTGAGGTTTGTGGAACAGCTTGTAGTAGGCATCTATCTATAATAATAATCTATAATAATAAAAGTGTAATATCCCATTAGACTGGAAGAAGCTGGGGCCGCCAGGGAAGCCCTATCCCAAGTGCCAGTGTCAGTAACCAGGGGAAGGAGGGCCTACTCTTGCATGTATTTCGAGCATCGGGCATCTAGTTCTAATATAATGAGTCCACTTTTGTGAGGAAAGTGGATACTTAAAAAAGCGTTTGAATTAATTTTCTGTCTGCTTTTTTTTCTCTTTCAGTTGGACTAAGGGAACTTCTGTGAATGGGTCATTGAAGACATCTCTCTACCTTACGACAATGCTATCTCTTTGTACATAAAATAAAAAAAACAACACTTCAAATATAAGTGTTTTTTTGTGTGTGAATGGAACAGTCACGGGATTGTAAAAATCTATCACTAAAATTTGCTCTGAGCATTTGCCCAGAGGTGGCAGTTCTAGTTTCTGGGATAATGCAGCAAAGCTTGTAAATTTCTCAAACAGCTGTATGCAAAAGGGAGCAATGGTTAGAGATGTCAGGTGTGTGATTGCTGAGAAAAGCAGTAATTTCTGAGCATGTGAGGGTGAGGGGTGAGGGTGGGGATGGTATAAAATTGAATTACAGTCTTAATCCATTTGCTGAGAAGCCATGCCTGTGTAGGCTAGGAACTTAACAGGCAGAGGTAAGTATAGGTCCCATGGGGGAGAGAATTCATAGAGCTTTTTAGGAACAGCAAAGTTGTGATTGGAGCAGAGAGAAGCTGGAGTGTAGGATATGGTTAGGTTATTTGAGATAATTCCATTTGGTGAACAGATTAGAATGCTATGAACTTTTTTTAAGGTTCACTAGGTTTTTGTGGGCAAAATAGATTTTAGTGGGATAAGGGTGGAAGCAGGGAAACAAAACTTGGGATAGTTTAGGCCAGCGTTTTTCAACTGCTGTTTCGCGGCACACTAGTGTGCCGTAGGTGCAGACAAGACAAGAATTTTATAATTCTTCACTATTAATATTTCATAATAAAGTAATTATAAAATACTTTGTGTTTATTTGATTCCTATTCAAGAGAATTACTTTATATATAGTCAATATAGGCACAGAGTTAAATTTTTTAACATTTTCTAATGGTGGTGTGCCTCGTGATTTTTTTCATGAAACAAGTGTGCCTTTGCCCAAAAAAGGTTGAAAAACACTGGTTTAGGCTATTGATCTTGTCTTGGATAAAAGGGGAGTGGTTACAGTAGTCAAGAACAGTGACTTGAGAAGGTGGATGTGGGTGAAACAAAACGGTGGCTCCAAGGGTTTTGGCACCTGAGCACCTGAAAGGCAACAATTGTGATTGAGTTGGGACTGAAAATTGGGTTTTGAGGTAAGGTTAATAGTTCAGTTTGGGGCAATACAAGTTTAAAACTTGAATTGGATATGTGGAGTTCTCAAGTATGTTTGGATATAAATTCCTCTGGAATCTATGGGAGCTTGGGGCTGGAGATGCAACTTTGGTTGTCCTCAGTGTGAGTATCTGGTACTTTGGGATTTCATCCTGTGATTGAGATCTCAGCCCTAAAGTCTAGCGAGTAGATAAATAGAAGGGGATTGTTCCTGAGGCACTCCGAAGAATAGGTGGGATCGCCCTAGCAGGTTTGGCTCTGGATAGAATGTCGATTTGCGGACTGAAAGGTCCCAGGTTCGATTCCAGTCAAGGGCATGTACTTTGGTTGCGGGCACATCCCCAGGAGGGGGTGTGCAGGAGGCGGCTGGTTGATTATTTTCATCCATGTTTCTAACTCTGTCCCTCTGTCTTCTTCTCTGCTAAAAATCAATAAAATATATTAAAAAAAAGAATAGGTGGGATCCAGCAACCTAGGCCAAAGGACCAAAAAATTGGCATATTAGAAGCCAAGTAGAAAGTGATCAAGTCTTAAGTATGCCTTGGGTACAATTTATTAGTGTAACATTTGAAAGGAAGCTGGAATAGGGAATAAATGTCTTAACCAATTACACTTAAACCATTGCAAAAGTTTTGAAAGCCTGGCAACACATTGCTAGTGTGCCTTCTGGGGCTTTTGAAGGTGCTTATGGAATTAGGAATACAGGCCAAAATTTAAGAGCTTCATAGGAAATCCACCTCTGCTCCTTATACTGAGTCCTAAGAAGAGGAAGATCCAGGGTAAGAAGGTGGGAAGAATATTCAGAGAAGAGGCTGAGGATGGAGTAAAGTTTCTGGTATTGGAATGGAGCTGATCTTGCAGGTTGGGTAAGAAGCTGGTCAGCTATGCAAAACAATTGTTAAAAATTGAAAGGTTTACATATCTAGTGATTTAGGTAAATGATCCCAGTTGTGTTTGATTTGAGCATGATTGTTTTGGATGAACTCATTGGTCTAGAATGGCTGTGTAAATGCTGTAAGAATTGTGTGTTACCTGAGGGAATATGTAGAAGGGAAAACCTAGCATGCCCTGGCCTGTGTATGTGTGGTGGTAGTGGGAAGGCAGTCTGTGGTTTTCCATATTTACAAATAGCATGATGCCTTGTATATTAATAGTAGTTTGTTGAGTTGAATTAAATTACCTAAAATGTTCAGTGTTAATGGCAAAATACTGTAGCAACCATTGGAACAGTCTTAGACTTGGGTTCCTTGCCTTGAATGATTAAATTAGGGCTGAATGGTACCTGTTAAAGGACTTGTCCTGTCAAAGATTTTATTTAGCTCATTGGTTAACTAGTAAGATGTTTCATTTCGTTTAAAGAAGAGTTCAAAGCACCACAATATGTGAATTAGGGATGTGGAAATGAGTTTAAAGTACATCTAAATTTGGCTTTTTCAGCAGGGGAGAAAATAAGTTACTATCTGCCAGTCAGAATTTGGGTGTCTGGACAAGAATCATTGTGGGCTCACCCTCCAGGGAGCATGCACTTGCTGTTATCCCTCTCCCCTTTCCCACTGACATATGTCTTCTAAACTCCAAGGGACTCCTCAGCAGGGGAACAAAGAGCAGCGGCTCATCTCATGCTAACTCCCTGAACCTGTCTCCAGGGCCTTTTTCTGGGACTTTCCAGAGAGCCAGCCTAGGTTTGGCTCTCCTGTTGGTTCTAAGCCTTTTCTTGTTCCACTCTTCTGTGTTTTTGCTGCAGTCAGTAAATTATTGCTTGTTTTTCTACTAAAAAAACTCCAAAAACATTTATATACAACTTTTGAAGTTGTAAAATAGCTCACACACAAAGGTTCAGAGTCCCCCACCCACTCCAAGATTGTGCTAGACAAAGCTTTATTTTCCATGAAAGACAGGCAGTAATCTTTTTTTATATTATTTTTAATTAATTTTTTTAAATCAATCTTTATTGTTCACATTATTACAAAGGTTCCTCATTTCTAGCCCCTACACCAGGTTCCCACCCCACCCTCTGCTCCTTCCCCACCCCCCACCTTCCTCATCCATAGGTGCACAGTTCATGTTCAGTCTCTTCTCGCATCCGCCACTCCCCCCCCCCCCCCCCCCCCAGATTGTCAGTCCACTCCCCTCCCGTATCCCCGATTCTACCGCAATCAAAAGTTAATGTTCATCAGGTCCTCCAACCTCCTTGGTTTTTTTTTTTTTTTTTTTTTAATTCCCATATTTTTAAGAATAAATTTTAAAATCCAATAATCCCAAACCTTGTTTTTTCTGCCCTGGGAACTGAGAAGCAAACTTGCCTACATGTAAACTTGCCCTTAGGCTATCAAAAGGCGTAGCCATTCAAATGTAAATGAACACATTGTTTAAAGATAGCTGCTGGTTGGAATTGGACCATCTGTTATGGGTGGGACAGGCCTGTCCTCCCTTTTCTCCATTAAAATTAAGGTGTCAGCTTTAAAACCCCTCCTTGGCAAGAGACCTCAAACTTTCAGAACTTTAAATTTTTCAGGTAGCAAATCAATTACTCAGTATCTTCTCAAATCAACAATACCTTCACATGCCCAAGGATACACTTCACACAAAAGACACCTCCAAATAGATCAACCTCATCCAGACCCCACACAAGACACTCACAGATCAACACCCCAGCGCTACAATAACACATCCAGATCTAAGCCCTCATCACTTGATTCAGCAGACCCTCAAGTTCCCCCAAAAGTTTCCAGCCATGTCTGAGAAGCAGCCCTGGGGCATGGGCAGGCGAGGAGCGAGCTGTTCCGGGCTCGGCTGCTTCCGGGCTTCCGGCCTGGCCTCTGTTGCTCTGGTCTGCTCCACAATCACCTGCTCCGGGCCTGGCTGCTCCCGACCCGACTGCTCTGGGCCTGGCTGCTCCCTACCCGGTTGCTCTAGGCCCGGCTGTTCCGGGCCTGGCCACTCCTGGCCTGGCTGCTGCTGCCCCAGGCCTGGCTGCTCTGGGCCTGGCTGTTGCTGCCCCAGGCCTGGCTGCTTTGGGCCTGGCTGCTGCTGCTCGGCCCTGCTGCCACTGCCCTGGGCCTGGACACTCTGGGTCTGGCCGCCGCTGCTCCAATGTTCTGTCTTTTTTTTTTTTTTTTTTTTTAAACGCATTTATGTTGCAATGTTGGCTGAGTTGAGTTCTGTCTTAATCTTCGATTTTTCAAGACCTTTGTATTCTTTCTTTTTTTTAAAATATATTTTATTGATTTTTAACAGAGAGAAAGGGAGAGAGATAGAGAGCTAGAAACGTCGATGAGAGAGAAACATTGACCAGCTGCCTCTTGCACACCCCCTACCGGGGATGTGCCCGCAACCAATGTACATGCCCTTGACCGGAATCGAACCTGGGACCTTTCAGTCCGCAGACCGACGCTCTACCACTGAGCCAAACCGGCTTTGGCTTCTTTTTATTCTTAAGTAATTTTACTATCTTTTGCTATAACTTGGTTTCTTCACATTGAAAACTTCTTCGGTTTCTTCCTCCTTGTCCTAGAAGCTCAGCAGGCTGGCCTGCGACACTCCTTTGTTCTCCGTGGCCTTCTGTGTGGCTTCAGCCTGTTGCCGGGGTTGGCACCACCCAGGAAGCAGCCCCCGGCCTTGGCTCTGTGGCCCGAGATCAGCAGTCGAGGGGCCAGCGGCACCTCCCCCCAAGGGGGCCTGTCACCTGGCTCCTTGCTGGTGCCCAGCTTGCTGGTGCCCAGCAGCAGCTCCCGCTCCTCATCACATTCTTCCCAGACTGGAGCTTTGGTCTCCTTCCTGCTAGGGCAGTCTAGCATCAGAGTCAACATTCTGTCCTCTGCACGCAATGTGCGTGACTCAGGGGGCTCTGCCTTTCGCCGCTCCCCTGGGATTCCGCCTCACAGCTTTGTTTCCCTCTGTTTGAGCCTGGGTCCCCAGGGTCTGGCCTAGAACTGGGGTTCAGCGCTGTAGGTTCTGAGGTTTAGCCCAGTCCGGGGCTTTTATTTCCTTCCTGCTAGAGAACGCCAGCAAGGAACTCAGCCTCCCCCTCCTCTCCAGCTCCGTCCTCTCCACGTGCTCGCATGTTTCCATACCTTAGGCTTTTTCAGCTCCTCTGATTTTCCTTCTGGTTTTCTCTTTCCTTCTTGTTGTAGAATTTTCAGTCAGTCGACTTTCTGTAGCTCTGGGCAATGTCCATTTTATATTTTAGTTGTATTTATTGAAATTGTTATGTGGGGCTGTGGTTAGGTGTTTACCTGTGCAGCCATCTTGGATCCTCCCCCCCCAATAGCTATTTTTTAATTAATTTAATTTAATTTATTTTAAATCAATCTTTATTGTTTATATTATTACAAAAGTTCCACATTTCCCCCCCCCTCCACCAGGTTCCCACCCCACCCTCTGCCCTTTGTCCTCATCCATAGGTGCACAGTTTATGTTCAGTCTCTTCCTGCATCCAGCACTCCCCTTTTCCCCCGAGAATTGTCAGTCCACTCCCCTCCCATATCTCTGATTCTACTATAATCAACAGTTAATATTGTTCATCAGATTTTTAAATTTCCTTTGTTTTTTTTTAATTAATAAACTATATTTTTAAGAATAAATTTTAAAATCTAATAATTTTAAACCTTGTTTTTTCTGCCCTGGGAACTGAGAAGCAAACTTGTTTACATGTAAATTTGCCCTTGGGCTATCAAAAGGCGTTTCCATTCAAA
Source organism: Pipistrellus kuhlii (assembly GCF_014108245.1). Lineage (NCBI taxonomy): Eukaryota > Metazoa > Chordata > Mammalia > Chiroptera > Vespertilionidae > Pipistrellus > Pipistrellus kuhlii. The sequence continues at coordinate 43,672 of NW_023425485.1, forward strand.
TGTAAATGAACACATTGTTTAAAGATAGCTGCTGGCTGGAATGGGATTACCTGTTCTGGGTGGGAAGGGCACGTTCTCCCCTTTCTCCATTAAAATTAAGGTGTTAGCTTTAAAACGTTTTTTGGCAAAAGACCTTAAACTTTCAGAACTTAATTAATTAATTAATTAATTAAAAATATATTTTATTGATTTTGTACAGAGAGGAAGGGAGAGAGAGAGTTAGAAACATCGATGAGAGAGAGTCATCAATCAGCTGCCTTTTGCACATCCCCCACTGGGTATATGCCCTTGACCAGAATCGAACCCGGGACCTTTCAGTCCCCAAGCCGACACTCTATCCATTGAGCCAAACCGGTTTCGGCAAACTTTCAGAACTTTAAATTTTTCAGGGAGCAAATCAATTACTTAGCATTTTCTCAAATCAATAATACCTCCACATGCCCAAGGATATACTTCACACAAAAGACCTATCCAAATAGATCAACCAACCTCATCCAGACCCCACACAAGGCACTCATAGATCAACACCTCATCGCTACAACAACTCAACACATCCAGATCTAAGCCTTCATCACTTGATTTAGCAGACCCTCAAGTTCCCCCAAAAGTTTCCAGCCATGTCTGAGAAGCAGCCCTGGGGCATGGGCAGGCAAGGAGCAAGCTGCTCTGGACCAGGCTGCTTATGGCCCGGCCGCTCCGGGCCTGGCTGCTGCAGGCCTGGCTGCTCCCGACCTGGATGCTCCGGGTATGGATACTCCAGGCCCTGCTGCCGCCGCACCATGCTCAGCTGCTCCGGGCCTGGCCGCTGCTGCTCTGGGCTCGGCTGCTGCTGCTCCGGGCCTGGTTGCTCCCAAACTGGCTGCTCCAGGGACAACCAGTAATCTTGATTTGTTTCTAAGTCAAAAATTTTCACCACAGAGTTTTAGGCTTTTACCTATATTGATTAAGTTTTTTGAGTGCATGCTCTATAGTAGGCACTGTTAATTGCTTTACATAAATAGCTTTAATACAACTCAGGTATAACCCCATTTTACAAATAAAGCACAAAGAATAACTCTCCCAGGATTGCGCAGTCTGAGATTGAACCAAGGTAGTGTGCTTTGAGAACAGTTATTAAATTGTAAATGTCCAACAACTAGAGAAAGCTTTTGTAAATACTGGTAGTCTACAAAATAGCTTAGAGAAATAATTTTCAAAAAACGGAAAATTGTGTATGTAGTACAATTTCACTGTTAAAAGAATACACAGAAATGCCGAAACCGGTTTGACTCAGTGGTGGAGTGTTGGTCTGCGGACTGAAAGGTCCCAGGTTCGATTCCGTTCAAAGGCATGTACATTGGTTGCGGGCACATCCCCAGTGGGGAGTGTGCAAGAGGCAGCTGGTAGATGTTTCTCTATCATCGACACTCTCTATCTCCCTTCCTCTCTGTAAAAAATCAATAAAATATATTAAAAAAAATAAAAAGAATACACAGAAAACACCCTGCTGGTGTGTTAGTGGTGATTGCCTTGAAGTATAAAATTACTGGTGATTTGATTTTCAGTAGTCAGGTGAGATTTATTAATATTTAGGGGTATGGTATGCAGTGACTATAAAATAAGACTGTCCCGAATACCAATATTGCTAATTAGGCTTCTGCTCTTCTGCCAAAAGCTCTTAGGTTGCACTATTAGCAAGTATGTTCTTAGCGTTGCTATGATTTCCTTCCACTGGTTTTCACCCTTGGATATTTTATGTGGTCCTGTACAAAACAAGTCTAATGTATTTTCCATAAGAAAAAAAGCTAAGTATCTAGGCACGAGGACTCTCATGTTCTCCCATAATCTTATTTCAGGCTGATTATTTCAACTGTTCCTCATAAGACATGATTTAGAGCAAGCATGTCAAACTTGCAGCCTGCAGGCTGCATGTGGCCTACAACAAATATTTTAAAAAATATGTATTTTATTGATTTTTTACAGAGAGGAAGAGAGAGGGATAGAGAGTTAGAAACATCGATGAGAGAGAATCATCGATCAGCTGCCTCTTGCACAACCCCCACTGGGGATATGCCCGCAACCAAGGTACATGCCCTTGACCGGAATCGAACCTGGGACCTTTCTGTTCACAGGCCACTGAGCCAAACCAGTTCTGGCCACAACAAATATTTTTGCAACCCAGCCAATATATAACAGTATGAAATGTTTTAATAAAAATGTTGTAACTTAATTTTTACAATATTCTGTTATACATATTATTAATAATGAACTACAGTGTTTGCTAATGACTGATTACTATAATTGTGTTGCATTCATTTCCCTTACATGCCTTACACGGAGGTGCACCATTTCTCTTCACTAATACTAGCAGTGAATATTTTAGCAGTCAATTGCCATGTCATTAGTCTTGGACTGACTTGTTTGGTATGTGCAACAGGAAATATATCGATTTTGGAGAACAAGAAAAGTAGGTTTATTTGCATAGCACTTATTTATTTTTTAAAATTTCTTTATTAAGGTATCACATATTTGTCCTCAACCCCCATTCCAATCCTCCACTCCTCCACTCATGTCCCCATCCCCTTATTGTCCTCGACCAATGGTGCACTGCACTTATTTTTAAAAAATATATATTGTATTGATTTTTTTACAGAGAGGAAGGGAGAGGGATAGAGAGTTTGAAACATTGATAAGCCGAAACCAGTTTGGCTCAGTGGATAGAGTGTAGGCCTGTGGACTGAAAGATCCCAGGTTCAATTCTGGTCAAGGGCATATACCTTGGTTATGGGCACATCCCCAGTAGGGGGTGTGCAAGAGGCAGCTGATCGATGATTCTCTCTCATCGATGTTTCTAACTCTCTATCCCTCTCTCTTTCTCTCTGTTAAAAATCAATAAAATATATTTTTTTAAAAAGAAAAAGAAACACTGATGAGATGATGAGAGAAACATTGATCAGCTACCTCCTGCACACTCCCTACTGGGTATGTGGTTGCAACCAAGGCACATGCCCTTGACCAGAATTGAATTCTGGACCCTTGAGTCCACGGGCTGACACTCTATCCACCGAGCCCAACCGGTCAGGGCATGTTGCACTTAGTAATTTGTGTAGTTATTCAGTATTTGGTAAGTTAATGCTCAAGAAAAAATATTAATTTTCATTAAAATGTTCTATTTTATGTTAACAATTACTCATTTATTTCAGCTCTTTGTATTCAGCATGTCTCTATTGAAATAAACCTACATTTGTATGAAATTTGAAGCTTTTGTTTATTTTGCAGCCTACATAAATTTAAACCTTGTTTATTTGGCCCGAGTTAGTTTTTGAGTTTGACATGCTTGATTTAGAGCCATGTTTAGTGGTCTCTGAATTGACTCCACTGTTTGGATCCTGAGAGTGCCTGGCAGCATTTTATACGACAAGCATGCAGTAAAACTTGTTGAATGAATAAATGAGCAGATTTGGTAATGACTTGAATTTGGTTGGGCATTAGTACTTTACTTTTTTTATGGGCCCTCTTTCACCATTACAGAAAGTCCAGAGATCCTGGCCTTTGACAGCTACCTCCATGGACATCTGTCTGCTTAGCACAACCTCTGCCTAGGAAATAGTTCTTGTAGAAAATTATCTTTGATAATTAGTGCCTTAGAGATCTGGGCTTTTGGGTAAGTAGAGCAGAGCCTTTCTAGTGTTATGATGTAGGGTACAACAATGTGTATTTCCTCAATATCCACATGAGTTGAAAAAGGAAGAGAAGGCTGAGCTACTAGATATTTCTCAAGGGTTGTCTAGAAAATTAAAGGTTCAGTGTATTGATAGTACAAGTTAGGACTGACTTTCTTTTTTAATTAAAAGTCTTTTTGTTAAATTCAGCCTATTATGTATGTCAGAGGTGACACTCCCTTGAGCTGATTTGATTTGCAAACAAATGCTGGATTTTCTGGCATGAACTGTAGATCTTCAGAACCATAATGCCTTTCCTACTTCATCACCCATCCCAGGCCACCTTCCCCCCACCCTGTCCCCACCCAGTTGTTCCTGTTAGCCTCCTTAGCCCCTGGACAGTAGCCTTAAAATAGTAACACAATAGCATTAACAAAAAAGAAGGGGAGGAGTGAATTTCCATTGACAGAGACTAACTAGAGTTGCTGAGGTCTGGAAGGAAGGAAGAAAAGAGAGGCTATTGTTATGAAAAAATGCCACATTTCTTCTTGGGTTCTCAACTTCATAATACAGGATCCCACTGATCTTTCTGAACCCATTTTAGGACAGGAAAAATGAATTCCAGAGGCTGCCTTTGTAACTTATTACTGGGCAATCCAGGTTTCAGAATAGGATCACTGTAGGTGGGTTTATGGTTTTAGATGTTGCAGTTTTGTTTAATGAAGCTGTAAGAGTATAAGTACTGGTAGCCTTATGCACATTATAAACACAATAATAATTATGCTGAATGTGTGACCAGCTCCCCTGTATAGACTTGCTGAGCTTCTTCTTTTTTTATCATAAAAAAATATATTTTATTGATTTTGTACAGAGAGGAAGGGAGAGAGATAGAGAGCTAGAAACATCGATGAGAGAGAGTCCTACTGGGGATATGCCCGCAACCAAGGTACATGCCTTTGACCAGAATAGAACCCAGGTCCCTTCAGTGCCCAAGCCAACGCTCTATCCATTGAGCCAAACCGGTTTTGGCAGACTTCCTGAGCTTCTATTGCCAAGCATCAAGCATTGACTGCAGGGGCTAAAAAAATCAGTAAGACTTTCAGGGAACTGGATATGTAGGTTACTAAAACTAACAGTTGCCCATGAAAAATAATACATTAATGCTAAAGGAAATTTTATTTCCTAAATAATAAAAAGAATATGTTAGTTTGCCCTTGGTGGGAGTGGTGGTAGGGGGCATTAATTGAGGAAAAAATGAGACATCTAATACTTTAAACGAATTAAAAAAAAGTATATTAAAGGACTGGTTGACAGAGTGATAAGCATTCATGACAACACAGACAAATCAATAAAAGCCCAAAATAAGGAATGGAACCTGTTTTTTTTTGGCAATCTAGATAGTTTAAGTTCATAGACTGAGTCTAGTGTACCTTGTTTTCTCTTCACATATCCACAAATCTCATTTTATGATGACACATGCATCTGTTCATCCTTCTATGCTAATTAACTCCTGTTACCATTCATGAAGATTAAGTGTGGACACATCTAGCATAGTAGTCAGTCATCAGAACAGAAAAAGGTTTGTGAAAATAATTCATATTTGGAACTTTTTTGGGGAGATTTTTTGATAGGTGATCTCCTTAAACACAATTTCTTTTAAAGTTTTCTTCACGGTTGGGAGTCTTCATTACCTGATTCCTGAGTTTTCTAGCTTCTTTGTTACCAAGGGAGCATATTATAACAATGATTGCTTCGTACTTGGGTCCTTCCTTATAGGTTTTCTAAAGCTCTCACTGGCACCAATCGCATGCTTGTATGTTTCCATCTATCATTGTCAATCATGAATTTGGTTGACAGTTCTATTATAGAGAAAGGGCGAATAGCAATACTAAAATATTTTTTCTAATTAATTTCCTTTCAATGTGCATGAATTTGTGCACCGGGCCACTAGTTTGTCTATAATGCAGTATCTAAGGTTGCTGACTGTGCCTGAAAAAGGCATGATTGTTCCCAGCTGGTTTAATCAGGGAACCAGATCAAAGGAGTCCTTTGGCCTGCATGTCTCCCTTCAACGACACTCCGGCTTATGTGGCTCAGACCTCGGTCTGAAAACCTGGCTGGAAAACTGTGCTGCCTCTCTTTTAGATTGAGTCTCAGAGTTTGGAGAAATCCAAAGGACATATGGCCCTATTCCTCATGCTAACTGGTTTCTAGTCTTCTCCCAAGCTTCCTGGAAAGAAATTAAGTTCTCTTACAGGATAAAAAAAAAAGTAATTCATGACTCTCTTACAGGTATAACTAATTAATGAGAGAACAAGTAAGATATTATAATCAGTTCAAAGTGCAGAGGCACAAATAGGCTATGCAATAAGTTTACAAATAGATGCAAACTAACTGGCTTTTTCTATGGATGGAAGGAAATCTTTTGTGTCTCCAGTTGGCAGAATTGATTTGCATGTCTATAGCCAAGAATTCTTTGTACTGCTATCAGTTATTTACAGATTTATGAACAGAGCAAAGGCAACAAAACCCCATAGCTAACTCCATATCAGATAACTCAGAAAGAAGTGCTGTAAACAACATTGATTTTCCACTGAAAATACCCAGCTATGTTTTTTTTTCCACCCAGAAATTTTTTGGTTCATTTCAAAGTCTTCCCTGATTTTTCCTGACAGGCCACATTCATATCTGATTATCTTATATTTATCTCTTCCATTATAATTGATCATTGAAAGCTGATTATAGAATCAGATGTGTCCCCCCTGTCCCCCCTCCACCATTCTAAATGGAAAACATTTTAGAACTAGATGCCTTAAAAGGAAGAAATACGTTTGTGTGTGTGTGTGTGTGTGATCATTGAGCATTTATTAAGTGATCTAAAACAGTTCATTTAAACCAAAGCAGTGTTTAGCTCTAATATGACCCAGGAGTCTCATGAACAGCTATACAGGCTTAGGAAGCTAGATGGCAGAGTGATCACACAGTTGAAAGGCTTTATATGGAGTTGTAGAGAGAAGCTAAGCCCAGTTTTCAATTTTAAAAATGAAATTGCTGCTTAGCAATCTGAATGGTAGAAAAGAGATACCGTATTTTTCGGACCATAAGACGCTCCGGACCATAAGACGCACCAGTTTTTAGAGAAGGGAAATGAAGAAAAAAAGATTCTGAAACAAATAGTGTCCTAAAATATTTTATGTGCATTAAAACCCAACATCATAGTCATAAACACATGTAATCAACCCTGTAAAGTAAACAGCAGCATTTAGAACCATTTTAGAGCTGGGCAAGCACACAGAGACCACACAGAGCTGGGCAAGTAAAAAAACTTTTTTTTTAAAGTATATGTGTAGGCTATATTTGGACCATAAGACGCAGGGACTTTTCCCCCCCACTTCTGGGGGGAAAAAAGTGCATCTTATGGTCTGAAAAATACGGTAATTTAATGTGATGATTTAAGAGGAACAAAATTTTCCATTTAATTTGATATATAATTCACACATACTGTGATATTTTGTATGTTTAAGGTTTGAAATGTGTTGATTTCACTATATATTTACATATTGCAGAAGAATGACCACTATAGTGTTAGCTACCACCTCCAGCCCGTCACATAGTTACCATGTATTTTTTGTGGTGAGAAAATTTAATAATTAAATGTTTTAGCAACATTTAAGTACACATGACAGTATTATTAGCTCTAATCACCATGCTATATATTTGTTCTCTAGAACTTGTTAATTTTATAACTGAAAGTTTGTACCCTTTGACTGATTATCTCTCCATTTCCCAATTCTACCCCCTGGTAACCACCACCCTACTCTGTTTCTAAGAGGGACACATTTTTAAAAATTTATGTTTTTTTAATTATTTTTTTTACAATATACAAAATAAAACTATTACCAGATTGTAATAATTAGCCATTTATGCAATAAACATAATGCAATAAACATCAATAGTTCAAAAAATGATTTTAAATATGTTACATGCAATAAACAATAGTATTTCAAGAAAAAAGATTTTAAATATAATAATATTACCAAAACTGTACTAACATAGTATATTACAAAAGTTGTAGGAAATATTAAAAATCTGCAAATAACAGGAACAATTTTTAACTTTGGGGACTTTAAATATTTTTTTATTACAGTTGACATACAATATTATATTATTTTCAGGTGTACAACCCAGTGGTTAGACATTATGTAACTAAATGATCATCCCAATAAATCTAATACCCACCTGACACCATGCACAGTTATTAGAATACTAGAGGCCTGGTGCACTTACTTGTGCATGGGTGGGGTCCCTCCGTGTGGCCTGCGGGGATTGGGCCAAAACTGGCAGTCCAATGCCGCCTGCTGATCCTGCCTGTTGCTCCTGCTCATACTGGCCCACTGCGCCTGCTGCATCTGGTGCCTGTTCCAAGTGGACAGTGTGTGTGTGTGTGTGGAACGGGAGGGGGGGGGGCGAGGGGCGGGGTGGGATGCAATCAGCCCTCCGGGCAGGTGGGCCTTGCAAGGGCCTTGCCTGCTGGGATCCAGATCCATCCCTCTGAAGTTCGCACTGTTTGTTGGGAGCCACCTGGTGGCCGCTTTTATACTGTTTCTTCCTTGTGGAGCATCTAAGGAGGGGAAGCAGTCACGGTGCTGCAGGCTGACTTCCAGGAGGCTAGCAGCATTGACAGGTTCGTGCAGGCAGCACTGATCCGTAGGTGCCTGGCCCATTCTCTGGAGATTGGACCTGCAGGACTATGGAGGGAGTGTCTGCCAGGATGGGTTGGTTAGCTGAGTGGCACTCTGCTGTGGGAGCATACTATCAGAGGCAGCTCCTGCATTGAGCACCTGCCCCCTGGTGGTCAGTGTGTGTCATAGCAACAGACCATTTCATATATGTGTATATATATAATTGACTGTATTCCCTATGCTGTACTTTACATCCCTGTGACTATTCTGTAACTACCAATTTGTACTTCTTAATCCCTTCACCTTTTCCATTTATCCCATAACCCCACTTCCATCTGGCAATCATCAATTTGTTCTCTGTATTTATGAGTCTTTTTCTGTTCTGCTTATTCATTTATTTTGTGTTTTAGATTCAGTTGTTGACAGATACTTATTTATTGCCTAAATTTGTTCATCTTCTCTCCTCCTCCTCTCCCTCCTTCTCCTCATTTTTCTAGACCCTTTAACATTTCATATAATATCAGTTTGGTGGTAATGAACCCCCTTAGCATTTTCTTATCTGGCAAACTTTTTATATGTCTTTTGATCCTAAGTGATAGCTTTTTTTAGGTAGATTAATGTTAGTTGTAGGTCCTTGCTTTTCATTACTGGGAATATTTCTTGCAAATTCCTTCTGGCCTGCAAAGTTTCTGTTGAGAAATTAGTGGCTTTCTTGCAGAAGTGCATGCAGCAATCATTGTTTACTATGGTGGGATGCGAGATGTGGGACGGGGAAATTCAGAGACACAGAGACGGCTAACTGGCAGCCATTACTGTTTGCCACGCCCTAGCCTAGTGACTCCCTGAGACCCACCCCACACAATCTACAAACCCACCCAAACTCTATGCAGCAGCTTTTGCATATAAATGGCCTGCCCTATCTCAGCTTAACCTAACAAACTGCAGCTCTGGTCAGACAGCTCCAAAACCTCCAAACCCCAAGCAAAGAGGAGAAAACTGTAGTTCTCACTGAGCTCCTGCTGGGTGGCCCCAGACAGACCCAGAAGCTAGTGTATCTAGTGATCAGTGTAAGACGACACCAGATTTCAACTTCTCACATCCACAAGTTATACATTCAAGAGGCAGACTCAGTGAGCACCAAAGTCCCACTGAAACAAGTCCTGCCCCATAAGCATGTCTCTAGCACAGCAGTTCCTCCATTATAGACACAGCTGGTCCTCACAGCCAATTGGCCTGGAGGTCAACTCCTCCCAGTGTATCAGCAATCAAAGCTTAACTACAACAAGACTTAGCATTCAGCCCACAAAGGGGTGCACCAAGAGTGTCCACCTCAGGCTGAACCACTGGGCCCTATAGGTCATCTACCACAGAAAACCACTCCAGCAATACAGCAAAATGCGGAGACAAAGAAACATGTCACAAATGAAAGAAATGGAGGAAAGCAAACTACAGGACATAGAGTTCAAAACCACAGTTATAAGGTTACTCAAGAATCTTCTAAAAACTGCCAAGAAACTTAATGAGACCTCCGAGGAGCTTAGTGAGACCTTCAAGGACCTTAACAAAAATGCCAAAAATGCCCAAAAAAAGGGAAAAGAACCAGTCAGAAATTAAGCATACACTGTCTGAAATAAAGCTTATACAGAAATTTAACTGTAGATCAAAGGACCCCAAGAATCAAACACAAGATCTGAAATATGAGGAAACAAAAATCACCCAGCCAGAAAAACAAAAAGAAAAAAGAATCCAAAAATATGAAGATAGTGTAAGGAGCCTCTGGAACAACTTCAAGTGTACCAACATCCTAATTATTGGTTTGCCAGAAGAAGAGAGAGAGCAAGACACTGAAAACTTATTTGAAGTGAGATAAAAATCATATAGTCATAGCAATTGATGCAGAAAATGCATTTAACAAAATCCAACACCTCTTTTAAAAAAATAAATCTTTATTGTTCAGATTATTATAGATGTTCCAACAAGTGAATCTAAAAATCAAGTGAATAAAAAATGTGATGAACAGGATGGACTTATGAATATAATAGAATCAGGGACATAGGGAGTGGACTGACGATTTTCAAGTGAAAGAGGGTGTGAGAGGTACGGGAAGATATTGGACAAAAATCTTACACCTATGGATGAAGACAGTGTGGGGCGGTTAAGGGCAGAAGGTGGGGTGGGATATTAGGTGGAGGGGAACTCTGGGGGAAAAAAGAGAGGAACATCTATAATAATCTGAACAATAAAGATTTATTTTAAAAAAAGAGAACAAAAAAAGAGGTGTTGGATTTTGTTAAATGCATTTTCTGCAATTGCTATGACTATATGATTTTTATCTCTCAGTTTGTTTATATGATGTATCACGTTTATTGATTTGTGGATGTTGTACCATCCTTGTATCCCCAGGATAAATCCTACTTGGTCATGGTGTATGATCTTTCTGATGTACTGTTGGATCTGATTTGCTAGAAGTTTGTTATGGATTTCGGCATCTATGCTTATGAGGGATTGGCCTGTAATTTGCTTTCATTGTATGTGTGTGCGTGTTTTTTGTACTATGTTTTTTTAAAAAATAAATCTTTATTGTTTAGATTATTACAATTGTTTCTTCTCCCCCCCCCGCCCCCATAGCTCCCCTCTACCTGGTTCCCCCCTCCCTCTGCCCTTACCTCCCCCCACTATCCTCAACCATAGGTGTATAATTTTTGTCCAGTCTCTTCCTGTACCCCCTACTCCTTTCCACCTGAGAATTATCAGTCTACTCCCGTTCTATGTCCCTGATTCTATTATATTCACCACTTTATTCTGTTTCTCAGTTTTTATTCACTTGATTTTTAGGTTCACTTGTTGATAGATATGCATTTGTTGTTCATAATTTTTATCTTTACTTTTTTCTTCTTCTTCCTCTTCTTTCTAAAAAAAAATTTAATAAGTCTTTATTGTTCAGATTATTACAATTGTTTCCCCCCCCCCCCCCCCCTAGCTCTCCTCCACCCGGTCCTCACCCCACCCTCTGCCCTTACCTCCCCCCACTATCCTCAACCATAGGTGTATAATTTTTGTCCAATCTCTTCCTGTACCCCCCACACAGACACCCCTTTCCCTCTGAGAATTATAAATCCCCTCCTATCGATGCCCCTGATCTATTATATTCACCAGTTTATTCTGTTCCTTAGAGTTTTAATTCACTTGATTTTTAGATTCACTTGTTGATAGATATGTATTTGTTGTTCATATTTTTTATCTTTACTTTTTCTTCTTCTTCCTTGTCTTAAAGAATACCCTTCAGCATTTCATATAATAATGGTTTGGTGGTGATGAACTACTTTAGCTTTTTCTTATCTGTGAAGCTCTTTATCTGACCTTCCATTCTGAATGATAACTTTGCTGGTTGTAGGTTCTTGCCATTCATCACTTTAAATATTTCTTGCCACTCCTGTCTGGCTTGCATAGTTTCTGTTGATAAATCAGCTGACAATCTAATGGGTGCTCCCTTGTAGGTAACTGACTGTTTTTCTCTTGCTGATTTTAATATTCTTTCTTTGTCTTTTGTTCTGGCATTTTAATTATGATGTGTCTTGGAGTGGTCCTTTTTGGATTCCTTTTGTTTGGGATTCTCTGGGATTCATGAACATGTAAAACTATTTCTTTCACCAGGTGGAAGAAGTTTTCAGTCATATTTTTTCAAATAGATTTTTAGTATATTGCTCTCTCTCTTCTTTTGGTACCCACATAATTCGGATGTAGGTACATTTGAAGTTGTCCCAGAGGTTTCTTACACTATTTTCAACTTTTTGGGTTCTTTTTTTCTTTTTGATTTTCTGGTTGAGTGATTTTGCTTCTTTGTATTTCAAATCATTGACTTGATTCTTGCATTTCTCTAGTCTGTTGTTGGGTCTCTGTATAATATTTTTTTAAAATTTTAGTTAGTGTATGTTTAATTTCTAGTTGGTTCTTTTTCATATCCTTGAGGGTCTTGCTAAATTTATCGGCCTTTTCTAGGTAATTCTTGAAAAAGTTTTTACCTGTGGTTTTGAATTCTATATCCAGTCATTTGTTTTCCTTCATTTCTTTCGTTTGTGATCTTTTACTTTGTCTTCACATTTTCCCTGCTTCTCAGAGTTGATAGATTGGCTTTGTGTGCTAGGTGTCCTATAGGGCCCAGTGGCTCAGCCTCCCCCAGTTACCTGAGGTGGACACTCTTGGTGCACCCCTTTGTGGTCTGTGTGTACAGCCTTGTAGTTAAGTCTTGATTGCTGTTGGTATCACTGGGAGGAATTGACTTCCAGACCAAATGACTGTGAATGACTCCTGTGTCTACGCTGGGAGACCTGTGCTGGAGACAGCCTTATGGGACCAAAATTGCAAAAGCCTCTGTGCTCAGTTTGGATGGGGCAGAGTCTCAGGGCTAAGCAGACAGTCTTGGCTTCCTGTCAGCCCTGCCCTTGTGTGCGTACTTCCAGACCTCTGCCTTTCACGGCTCCCCTGAGTTTCTGCCTGACATTCCCCCTGTAAGAGTGTGGGTCCCCAGGGGCTAGCCCAGAATTAGGGTTCAGTGCAGTCAAAACTGGTGTTCAGTGCTGTCAGGAGCTTCCGAATTCCTTCTGCTAGGGATAGCTAGTGGCAACCTCCGCAGTCAGTCTTCTCTGTGCACACTCACGTGCACATGCTTTCAGACCCCTGCCCGCCGTGGCTTCCCTGAGTCTCTGAGTCTCCATGTGCCTGTCTCTATACCTGACAGTCCAGACTCCCTCCATATGAGCCTGGGTCCACAGAGTTTCACCCAGAACTGGGTTCAGTGCAGTCGGAACTGGGATTCAGTGCAGTTGGGGGCTTCTTTTCCCCTCCCGCCAGAGAAAGCCAGCCAGGCACTCAGTTGCCCTTTCTCTCTGCATGTGTTTCTCTGTACCTCAACCCTTTTCAGCTCCTCTGAGTTTTTCTAGTATTTTTTCTTCTTCATCAATACAAAAGTTTATTTAACAAAAGTTCAATGTGAAAATGGACAGGACTCTATATTGTAGGAAAACGGGTGCTGTGGAGAGGGGACATGTGGAAGCAATTGATTTCTCTGGTAACTACAGCCATTCTTCATACTCGTTCCAAGGCTTCTAACATGATGATACTATTTCCTCGGATTACCACCATTCCAATATTGTTCTGTTGCCCACCCGTTGCCATCTCCACACATTCATCTATCACAAGATTCATAAAGGGATCAAATCCCCGTAATATTCCTTGGACATGTCTGCCACCATTTAATTTCAACGATAATTTCTTGTCCATAAATTTCTTTAACTCGGGAGGGTGAGCTTTGCTCATGGTGTCCAAGCGAGCTCACGGACACTTCCAAACGGAATTCGCGGCCTCTCTCTCTAGTATTTTTTTTTAAACAATCCTTTGTATACACGTGGGATCTGTTGTTTTTTCACCTCTCTCATTTCTGATTTTGTGTATTTGAGTCCTCTCTCTTTGCTTCTTGGTGAGCCTAGCTAGAGGTTCATCAATCTTGTTTATCCTTTCAAAGAACCAGCTCTTAGTTACATTGATCTTTTGTATTATTATTTTTTTTGGGTCTCTATGTTATTTACTTCTGGTCTGTTCTTTATTATCTCCTTCCTTCTGCTCACTCTGGGCTTTTCTTGTTGCTCTCTTTCTAATTCTTTGAGTTGTAGAGTTAGATAATTTACTACCATTTTTTCTTGTTTTATGAGGTAGACCTGTAGAGCTATACAATTCTCTCACAGGACTGCTTTCATTGTGTCCCACAGATTTTGGATTGTTGTGTTTTGTTGTCATTAGTTTCCAAGATGCTTTTAATTTCTTCTTTGATTTAATTGGTAGCCCAATCATTATTTAATAGCATGCTATTCAGCTTCCAAGTGTTTGAGATTTTTGGATTGTTTTTATTGTAGTTTATTTCTACTATTATGCCATTGTGGTCTGAGAAGATGCTTGGTATGATTTCAATCTTCTTAAATTTGGGGATACTTTGCTTGTGACCCAATATGTGGTCTATTTTTGAATATGTCTTATGTGCACTTGAGAAGAACATATATTCTGTGGCTTTGGGGTGAAATGTTCTGAAGATTCCATCTGATCTAGTGAGTCATTTAGGATTGCTGTGTCTTTGCTGATTTTTTTGAAATAAATCTTTATTGTTCATATTATTACAAATGTTCCTCTTTCCCCCACCCCCTCCATTGCTCCCCTCCACCAAGTTCCCACCCCACCCTCTGCCCTTTCCCCACCCCTCATTGTCCTCATCCATAGGTGCACAGTTTGTGTTCAGTCTCTTTCCACATCCCCCTTTCCCCTTTTCTCTGAGAATCGTCAGTTCACTCCCCTTCCATACCTCTGATTCTATTATATTCAACAGTTAATATTGTTCATCAGATTAAAAAAAATTTCCTTGGTTTTTAGATTCACTTGTTGATAGTTACATATTTGTTGTTCATAGTTTTTATCTTTATTTACTTTCTCTTCCGAAAGAACCCCCTTCAGCAATTCATATAATTCTGGTTTGGTGGTGATGAACTCCTTTAGCTTTTTTTTTTTTATTGGTGAAGCTCTTTATCTGGCCTTCAATTCTGAGTGATAGCTTTGCTAGGTAGATTATCTTTGGCTGTAGGTTCTTACTATTCATCACCTTGAATATTTCTTGCCATTCCCATCTGGCCTGCATGGTTTCTGTTGAGAAATCAGCTGACAATCGTATAGGTGCTCCTGCTGCTTTTAATATTCTCTCTTTGCCTTTTACTCTTGGAATTTTAACTATGATTTGTCTTGGTGTGGTCTTCTTTGGATTCCTTTTGTTTGGAGTTCTGTGTGCTTCCTGGACTTATAAGTCTAATTCTTTCACCAGGTGGGGGAAGTTTTCTGTCACTATTTCTTTCAGTATGTTTTCGATATCTTGCTCTCTCTCATCTTCTGGGACCCCCATAATTCTGATGTTGGTTCGTTTGAAGTTGTCCCAGAGATTTCTTACATTATCTTCAACTTTCTGGATTCTCTTGCCTTCTTGCTTCTGCAGAGGAGTGTCTTCTGGCTCTTTATGTTCCAAATGTTTGACTTGATTCTTGTGATCTTCCATTCTGTTTTTAGGACTCTGTATAATATGTTTTATTTCAGACAATGTTTCTTTATTTCTTGTTGATACCTTATCATTTCTTGTTGATTCTTATTATTTCTAGTTGATCCCTTTTCACATCCTCATAGGACTTATTGATCTTTTCTAGGAAATTCTTGAAAAACCTTATAAGCGTGGTTTTGAACTCTATATCCAGTCACTTTTTGTCCTCCATTTCTTTTGTTTGTGATCTATTTCCTTGTCTTGGCATTTTCCCAGCTTTCCTGAGTTGGTAGCCTTAAAAGTTTCTGTGTTCTCCTTGGATGAGGCAGAGTTTCAGGGTGGAGCCTACAGCCTTGGCTTCCATCAGCCAAGTCAGCCACGCCCTATATGGCTCTTGAGTCTCAGTGTTTCTCAGGGTCCTTCGGTATTTGCTGCAAGCACTGAGAGTGAGGTGCCCTTGAGTTTCGCCTGCTACCAAACAGTCTAGTTTCTCCCTCAATGACCCGGAACTGGGGTTCAGTTCAGTTGGAAGTGGAGTTGGAAGTGGGGTTCAGAGCAGTTTGGAGCTTTTGTCTTCTTCCTGCCAGGGCAATCCTGTGGCACAGCCAACTGTTCCTTCTCTGCGCGCAAAGTGTGCACCTCCGGGGGCTCTGCCTTTTGCCGCTCCCCTGGGTTTCTGCCTTACAGCCCAGTCTCCCTCTGTATGAACCTGGGTCCCCAAGGTCTGGCCTAGGACTGGGGTTCAGAGCAGTCAGAACTGGGGTTCAGCACAGTTTGGAGCTTTTATCTTTTTCCCGCTCAGGAAAGCCAGCCAGGCACTCAGCCTCCCCCTTCTCTCTGGTTCTGTCCTCTATGCGCGCGCAGCGTGTCTCCATACCTTAGGCTTTAACAGCTCCTCTGATTTTCCTTCTGGTTTTCTCTTTCCTTCTTGTTGTAGAATTTCCAGTCAGTCGACTTTCCTGTAGCTCTGGGCAATATCCATTTTATATTTTAGTAGTATTTTATTGAAATTTTTGTTTGCAGCTGCGGTTAGGTGTTTACCTATGCAGCCATCTTGGATCCTCCCTCTTTGCTGATTTTTTGTCTAGAGGATTTATCCAGTGATGTCAGTGGTGTATTAAAGTTCCCTACTATGACTGTATTGTTGTCGATCTTTTCCTTGATATCTTCCAGGAATTTTGCTATGTATTTAGGTGCTCCTGCATTGGGTGCATATGTGTGTATCAGGGTTATATCCTGTTGTATCAATCATTTAGTATTATGAAGTAGCCTTTCTTATCTCTTATTATGGCCTTCACTTCGAGGTCTATTTTGTCTGATATAAATATTGCTACTCCAGCTTTTTTTCATTTCCATTTGCCTGAAATATATTTTTCCATCCCTTCATTTTCAGTCTGTGTGAGTCTTTTGTTCTGAGGTGGTTACTTGTAGAGAGCATATATATGGGTTGTGTTTTTTATCCATTTAGCCACTCGATGTCTTTTGATTGAAGCATTTAGTCTGTTTACATTTAAAGTTATTACTGAAAGATACTTATTTGTAGTCATTTCTATTTCTGTACCTGCGTTCCTTCTTACCTTTTTATTTCTTCTTTTTACAGAATTCCCTTTAGCATTTCTTGCATTGCTGGCTTGGTAGTGATAAACTCCCTTAGGGTTTTTTTTTTGTTTTTGTTTTTGTTTGTTTGTGTGTGTGTGTGTGTGTGTGTGTGTGTGTGTGTCTGTGAAGCTCCTGATTTCCCTTCAATTTTGATTGACAGTCTTGCTGGATAGAGTATTCTTGGATTCAGTACTTTGTTTTGCAACACTTTGTATACCTTCTTCCATTTTCTTCTGGCTTGATGTGTTTCTGTTGAGAAATCATTTGACAATGTGATGGAAGATCCTTTGTAGGTAACTCTGTCTCTCTCTTGTAACCTTTAAGATTCTCTTTGTAGTTAATATTTGCCATTAAAATTATGATGTATCTTGGTGTGTGTCTTTTGGGATTGATCATGCTTGGGACTCTCTGTATTTGTGTAACTATTTTCTTCCCCATATCTGGGAAGTTTTCTGTCATTGTTTCTTCAAATAGATTTTTAAAAATATATTTTTATTGATTTTTTTACAGAGAGGAAGAGAGAGGGATAGAGAGTTAGAAACATTGATGAGAGAGAAACATCGACCAGCTGCCTCTTGCACACCCACTACCGGGGATGTGCCCACAACCAATGTACATGCCCTTGCCCGGAATCGAACCTGGGACCTTTCAGTCCGAAGACTGACGCTCTACCACTGAGCCAAACCGGCTTCGGCTTCAAATAGATTTTCTAATTCTTGCTGTTCTTCTTGTCCTTCTGGCAGCCCTATTATACATATGTTACTTCATTTCATGTTGTCTCAAAACTCCCTTAGGCTCTCCTCCTGCTTTTTATTTTTTTTATCCTGTTGCTGTTCAGATTGAGCTTGTTTCTCTACCTTATCTTCTTCTTTATTTTTTTAGAGAAATAATCTTTTCAATGTTTTATTTTTTAAAATAAATCTTTATTGTTCAGATTATTACAAATGTGTTTCTCTCCCCCTGACTCCCCAATTGCTCCCCTCCACCAGGTTCCCACCCCACCTTCTGTCCTTTCCCCATCCCCCATTGTCCTCATCCATAGGTTCACAGTTTTTGTTTAGTCTCTTCTAGCACCCCCACTCCCTTTTTCCGCGAGAATTGTCAGTCAACTCCCCTTCCATACCTCTGATTCTACAATATTATAATCAACAGTTAATATTGTTAATCAGATTTTTTAATTCCCTTGTTTTTTAGTTTCACTTGTTGATAGTTATGTATTTGTTGTTCATAATTTTTATCTTTATCTTCTTCTTCTTCCTAAATAACCCCCTTCAGCAATTCATATAATTCTGGTTTGGCGGTGATGAACTCCTTTACTTTTTTATTTTATTTGTGAAGCTCTTTATCTGGATCTTCGATTCTAAGTGATAGTTTTGTTGGGTAGAATATTTTTGGCTGTAGGTTCTTGCTATTCATCACCTTGAATAGTTCTTGCCATTCCCGACTGGCCTGAATGGTTTCTGTTGAGAAATCAGCTGACAATCGTATGGGTGTTCCTTTACAGGTAACTACCTGATTTTCTCTTGTTGCTTTTAATATTCTCTCTTTGTCTTTTGCTCTTGGCATTTTAATTATGATGTGTCTTGGTTGGTCCTCTTTGGATTCCTTTTGTTTGGGGTTCTGTGTGCTCCCTGAACTTGTAAGTCTATTTCTTTCCCCAGGTGGGGGATGTTTTCTGTCACTATTTCTTCCAGTATTCTTTCAGTATCTTTTTAAAAAAATATATATTTTATTGATTTCTTACAGAGAGGAAGAGAGAGGGACAGAGAGCCAGAAACATCGATGAGAGAGAGATACCCATCAGCTGCCTCCTGCACACCCCCCACTGGGGATGTGCCCGCAACCAAGGTACACACCCTTGACCAGAATCGATCCCAGGACCTCTGAGTCTGCAGGCCGACGCTCTATCCACTGAGCCAAACTGGTCCTGGCTCTTTTAGTATCTTGCTCTCTCTCTTCTTCTGGGATCCCCATAAATCTGATGTTGGTTCACTTGAAATTTTTCCAGAGGTTTCTTATACTATATTGAACTTTCTGGATTCTCTTACCTTCTTGCTTCTGCAGAGGAGTGTTCTCTGGCTCTTTGTGTTCTAAATATTTGTCTTGATTCTTGTGGTCTTCCAGTTTGTTTTTAGGACTCTGTGTAATATTTTTTATTTCAGACAATGTTTTCTTTATTTCTAGTTGATTTCTTTTTATTTCTAGTTGATCCCTTTTCATATCCTCATAGGTCTCATTTATTTTATTGGCCTTTTTTAGGATATTCTTGAATAACCTTATAACTGTAGTTTTGAACTCAATGTCCATTCTTTTCTTTTCCTCAGTCTCCTTCCTTTGTGTCCTGACTCTTCTCTTCATTTTTGCTGTTTCCCTGATTTGATGGAATAGTTTTGGGTGCTAGGTGTTCTGGTAGAGCCCAGTAGCACAGCCTTCCCAGTTACCTGCAGTGGACAGTCTTGGTGTAGCCCTTTGTGGGCTGTGTGTGCAGTCTTGTTGTTAAGTCTTATTTATTGTTGGTATCACTGGAAAGCGTTGATCTCCAAGCCAATTGGCTGTGAGGATCAGCAGTGTCTCAGCTAGGAGGGCTTCTGTACTGTGCTTGGATGGGCCGGAGTCTCGGGGTTGCGCAATCTTTGGTTCCCTGTCAGTCTCGCCTTAGAAAAGTCCTATTCTTGGTGAGTCTCCCAAAATTGGTTGCAGGCATACGCACCTCTTTGGTAAAGGTGCAGACAAGCTTTGGATTCCGGCCAGTCCCTCCTTAGAGAAAGCCAGCCTCTGCGAGAGCTTCTGTGCTCAGCTTGGATGGGGCAGAGTCTCGGGTTGGTGCAGACAAGCTTTGTTTTCCCGTCGGCTCCTCCCCGCAGTAATGGCCTCTGGCTTCACACACCTCTGAGAGATCTCTGCCCGCTGCCTGACAGTCCAACCTCCCTGACTGGGGCCGTCTATCAGAGCAATAGGGTGATTCTGTTTTCCTCTCGAACAAGAAAAGCCAGCTGCGCATTAGCTGTCCGCCCTCTCCCCGAGCCGGGAGTAAGCCGTACCTTCACAGTTCCTGAGGTTCAGCGTGCCTTCTCTCTCCTTCCCAGATGGCAGAGCCTCCTCTCAGCTAGCCATCCGGTGCTTCAGGGCAATGCCTCCCCTGTTTTCCAGTTCTAAATTCAAATTTGTTGTGGTAGGCTCGTCTACCCTATGCCCCCATCTTGGTTTCCTCTCTACCTTATCTTCTAACTCACTAATTCAGTCCTCTGCTTCTTCTAGTCTACTATTGAAACTTTCTATGGTGTTTTTGATTGTAGCTATATCACTTTTTATTTCTTCCTGATTCTTGCATAGGTTGTTGATTTTCTCATCCATCTGATTTATGAATTGCATGACCTTTACTCTTAATTGTTTTTCTGTTATGTTGCATGCTACAATTTCACTAAGTTCCTTTCTTGGTGTCTCCTCATTTTCTTTTCTCTGAGGATTGTGTTGTCTCCTCATTCTGATTATCACTGATTATCACCAGAAGGTTCAAACTTCGAGTTGCATGGACTTGGACCAAGTACCATGGGAGCTTTGCACTGCCCAAGTTATCACTCAAGTCCCCTGACACTAAGACGTGTGGCTTCCATGGATTGGTGGGAACCAGGTTCACCCAGGGTCAGTGTTACCAGAGCTCAGTGTGGTCTTGTGTGTGCATCTAGAATCAGTGACCCCGCCTGCACCATGCTGTTGGCATGTGCCAAAACCCAAAGTCTTCTAGTATGTGCCAAGCATCGGAGTTCCCCTGTGTCTGCACCAAGGATCGAGTATAAGAGTCTCTGTTGCCTCATGTGGCTTCTTCCTGAGAATCAGGGTTTCTGTGTGCACATGCACCAAGAATTGGAGTTACTGGCTTTTAGTGTGAATGTGCTGTGAGTCAGGGATCCTAGGCGCATGTGATAAGAAATAGAGTCAAATCAGTGGTGCTAAGGGCTGCCTCTTGCTGGGAGAATCTGTGTGCCTGGGTTGCAGTAGCACTGTTGCATGCCTGTGCTGTGAAAAACAGACTTCCATGTGTGCTTGTCCAGAATTGAAGTTAGGTGGCACTGCCGCTCTGAATGGGCTTCGGATTTGGTCGCCCAATTGCATTGTGGGGAGCAGATTTCCAGTCTTTGTGGGTGCACAGGCTCAAATTCCCATTGCAGCACTGCAACATGTGAGTGGACTCCCAAAATCAAATTCTCATAGGGGCGCTGAGGCCCGAGAGAGGAGCGGGTCTATCAGTTACTATGGCGTGCAAGCCTGTGGGGAGGGGCACAGGCTCTTTGACTCACAGAAATCTGTGGATGGGATGTCTGGATTCTTGTTGTCTGTTGATCTGCAGCTGTGGATACAGGTCTCTGTCCCCAGTGGCTGCATGGTCCTGATTTGTGTCTGAGATGAACCTGGGTGGTGCTGGGGCCAGGATCCTAGTCTCAAGCAGCTCTGTTTCTCAAGATGGCATGGTCTCTGTGCCTGCACTGGCCGCCTAGAAGTGTCTTGGGGTGCCACCCTTATAACCCAATTTAACCTTAATTACATCCTTAAGGGCTCTATCTCCTTACATTGGGGGTTAGAGCTTTAACATTTAATTTTTTTTTGGCGGGGTGGAGGGGGCACACACACAATTCAGTCCATAACAACCCTCTTCCATACGAATGGAGAAAGTAGAGGAAATATCTTCAAAATTAATTTTTACTATTAAATGATGTACTTTTTTGACTATGGTACAATTCCATGACTGGCCCATATGGGTCACAATGTCTCCAAACTAGCAGAGCTGTCTGTAAATATACTGACATAGCTGGGGGAAGCTATCCTGGAACACAAATACTTTTGCTTTATTTGAACTTCAAAGTCAGTTGACTTAATTCTGGGGTCTCATCCCTCACTGGTCTTTTTGTTTAGTCCCTGTATGGAATGGCAGCCATATTTAAAACCTCAATCTCTAATTATAGAAGAAAAGAGGAATCAGCAGACTGGAGTGGAGAGATTTCTTGGGTAGGATCCTTGAAATCACTCCAGGCCTCCTTTAATATTGGCCTTGAGAATATCCCATATTTAGTCTCTTTACACAGCACCAGAAAGAGAGGAAAAGGGATGCGTCTCTCCTCTAGAGGGCACTCCCAGTTTATGAGGGATAGTGGATATTCCTTCCTGGATCTTGGGGAGCCCTGCCCTGGCATAGATTATGTGGTGGGGCCTGCCTTCTCTCTCCTGGCTGCCATCTATAGCCAGCCCTCCTTTTCAACTTTATCCCAACATTTCCCTGCTTTTAAAAATCAAGATTCCCAGTGTACCTTTTTCTATTTCCAGCCAGTTTTCCTTACCTTAATTAGAATTTATGACTTTAACTTTCAGTCTAGAATCTTCTCACTGCTCTTCTAGAAAACAAGTCTGTCTCTTATGTTATTTCCATTTTCTGACCATTTTACTTATAAAGCTGTATAGGAACTGTACCTCTTTATTAATAGGAATATCTCTGGAAAGTATAAAGGGAGTTAGCACCAAGGAAAACCAGGCTCACTGTTGGACCCTAAAAGTGGCCAATATTTCTCTTTTCTGTGTTATTCATTGGTATCTACTCACCTTGTTTTAAAATTCAGTATCCACATTACTGGGCCTGAATATAGGTCTATTTGTTAAAATACAAATCACAATGTCAGTGAATAAAAATTTCTTAGACTAAATGACACTACACACAAAGAGATAATGAACAGCACAAGAAAGAATAAGAACTTCTCAGTGAGTGATTGAGACTAGGACTGTGAGAACTAATAGAGAAGACCTCATTGCAGGCCAGTGTAGCTAGAACGACTTTGTAGAGGTGGTGGGCCTTGCTGGCGCCTATGGGCATCTGCAGGAGGGAAGGAAATGAGGATGAGGAGAGGAAGAGGATGTGAGGCAGGGAGCCAGGATGGCTTGAGAGAGGAATTGAAACCTCGTGAAAAGAAATGCTAGTTCACTAGTTTTCATTTGTGGAACCCTTCTCTGTGGCTGGCACATGTTGAAGCACTCTATATACAGTGTCTTATTTTATGCTGTGACCTTGAGGGGCAGTTAACATTATCCTCATGAGAAATGAAGCAAGAGAGGTTAGGTCACTTGTTTGGGTGACTCAAATGGCTCTGAAGCCCCTATTCTGAACCACCAATGATTTCCCTGTGGAAAAGGGGTATAGGCCAGGCTGGCAGGAGACAGACATCCTAGAATTTAGAACATTGGGGACTTCTGTGCCTTAGGAAAACGAGGAGGTGTTCAGAATTTAAGTATCTTTTGTCCACAGGTAGGCCTGAATTGCACTGGCCAGGTAATTCAGCTCCAACAATTAGGGCTGCAGCACAATGGAGAATGAGCCCTCACTCAGCAGCAGCTCTTCCATGGAAAATGAGAACAGAATGACAGCTCTGTGGTTTCATCAAGGACAAGGCTGAAGCACTTACTGGAGAGAAACACCTCCCAGGTAAAGGGATGTAAGAGGCAGCCAAAGGAAACTAAGAACAGCCTCAGAGAAACAAGGAATAATAATGGGAATCACAGTTAAGGTAGAGTTGGGCCTGCACATTTGCAGCACGGGATGTTGTCATTGTTATAGTGGGAGAGAATGGATATTGATGAGGAGCATTCTCCCCTAGTACAAGGTCTGAGATGACTGAGGAGGTAGCAATAGCTGAGAGTCCATCTTCTTTGATCAGCATAGCTCCTAAAGGCATCCCTTGCTTCTATTTGTGCAACACTTTAATGTTTGCCAAATGCCTTTTTATCTATAATTTACTTTGACATCAGCACTGTGAAGTATGGTGTTATCAACACAGTGTGACAAATAAGGAAGTGAGTTTCAAAGGGAAAGGTCTTATGTGAAGTCCTCTGACTTGTTAGAGCTGAGCTCTGCTAACCTCTGGCCTCATCCTATTGCCAGGAGGACAAGCAGGGTCAGCACAAAGCATGAAAACTTTGGGAAGAAGAGCTGTCTCAGAAAACTTGAATTCCGTGGAAAATTTCTGGGGACTCAATTCATGTAAAATGTGAAAGAAAAAAGCCACATGCTAACCTGACAAGCTCAGGGAAGGCCTGCGTGGCAGTCTTGCAAACCCAGAGACCTAAGATAACCACAAAAGATGGTTTGAAAATTAAATATCTAACAGGTTATAGTAGGTAGTCATGTCCCAGATATTTTCCCAGACAAAGATCAACTTTGATTCTTTTACTGAGCCCATTTGCCTTTTTGCCTCTAAGATAACATATCTGTGAGATGTCTGGGTAACTTGTAACTTCCCTTTTTCCAGAGCCCCTGGGGAACAACCAAATGTGGTGGGCGCCAGGACAGATGCCTCAAATTCCTTCTTTATCATGTTAATTGTTCCTGCACTCACCTGAGTACATGTCCATCATTTTACTTTTTATCCAATCCCAGGAGTTTCCCACCACTTTGCTTTCTCCCGCCTCCTTACTCCATTACCAATGAATTTCATGTAACCCACCTATGTCCCTCCTTTGATTTCAGTGTATAAATAGAGAAATGTAATCCACCATTCTTTGGAGCATTATCTCAGTCCGTTGAGGTTTTGCTTCCCGGCAATTGTCGACAGTTTTGGCTCAAATAAACTCATTAAAAAAAATTCTTTACAGGTTTCAATGGTTTTTTCGTTAACAATAATGAGTTTGGAAAGTTTCTTGAAAGTCTTCTAGTGAATTCACAGGTACATCTTATTAATTGAAATGCAGAGACCAGAAAAGGCAATTGTGAATACAAAGAGCTTGAACTATCTGATAACCCTTGTTCTAGCAACAAAAGAGTAAAGCATTCATTTTTAAATTTTTTTTTTTTTTGTAAAAAGCCTGCTCTCTTCCCAAGGAAAATACTCTGTTTTCACTCTCTCCTTCATAGTAGCACTTTGCATGTGTTGAAAGTGACTGAGCTTCTAAGGCAGTGCTCCCTGCAGTAACAGAGTCACCTCAGTGAACTTAGAGATTCCTTTCACCAAAGTTTGTGATATTCATTTCTGCTTTTTCCACAGTGGCATGCTGACACTTGTGTTCCCCAGTTTGCTTCTCCTGATGCCCTTCACACATGCAGGTAACTAAGTCTATTGCCAGTGCATCCCTTCTTGTTTACTCTTGTTCTTCAATCAAACCATTGATGTCGGGAAATTTATTGTCTTTCCACATTGTTAGTTATCTATTGCTGTGTAACAGATCACCATACATTTGGCAACCTAAAACAACCAACATTTATTATCTCATTTTCTGTGGGTCAGGAATGTAGACACTGGCTCAGGGTCTCCCATGAGTTTGCTTTTAAGTGGTTGGCTGGGCAGCAACCCTCTGAAGGTCAGGAGGGTCCGTTTCTGAGACCTCCCCTGGGGCTGTTGGCAGGATGCTTCAGCTTTTGTCATATAAGCCTTTCATAGGGCTTCCCCCACAAGGAATGATCCCGGAGGAAGAAGGTGGGAGTGAGAATACCTTAGATTGAAGCTCTAGTCTATTTTTTTAAAAACATGTTTTTATTGAGACAGGAAAGGAGAGGAATAGATAGAAACATCCATTGAAAGAGAAACATTGATTGCTGCCTCCTGCACAACTCCCGCATGCCTCCCACTGGGGATCGAGCTCAGAATCCTGGCATGTGCCCTGCCCAGGAATTGAACCAAGGAACTCTTGTTGCATGCATTGATGCTCAACCACTGAATCACACCAGCTGGGCAAACTCTAGTCTTTTTATAACTTACTAGTGGCCTGGTTCATGAAATTCATGCATATTAAAAGCGAATTAATTAGAGGAAATCCTATTTAATAAAAAGGGTATATGTTAATTGACTCTTACACAATCGCAAAGATGATGGTGCCCATAGCCAATAAGGAGGGAATATGCTAATTGACTGCCCCACCCTTAAATATGGTGGTGCCCTGCCGAAACCGGTTTGGCTCAGTGGATAGAGAGTCGGCCTGCAGACTGAAAGGTCCCAGGTTCGATTCCAGTCAAGGGCATGTACCTTGGTTGTGGGCATATCTCCGGTGGGGGTTGTGCAAGAGGTAGCTGGTCGATGTTTCTCTCTCATCGATGTTTCTAGTTTTCTATCCCTCTCTCTACCTCTCTGTAAAAACTCAACAATAATAATAATAATAATAAAAAAGATGGTGGTGCCCACAGCCACAAGATGGCAATGCCCAGTTCCCTCAGCCCCGACAGACATCAGGTGCACGGCAAGGCCAGGCCCACACCCAAGCAGGCCTGGCCACTCTGTGTGCCTGCTTCGCGGAGATCTTCAGTTCCCTCAGCCCCCCAGCCACAAAGGGCCAGCCTGAAACACAGGCAAGCCTTGGATGGTGGCTGCCCAGCCACCCAGGGCTGCCTGAGGCTCAGGTAACCAGTGCCGGCGGAAGCAGCAGTAGAGGTATGATGGGGCGTTGCCTTCCCCTGATTGTCAGGTCACTCCCACCCCTGAAGGCTCCTGGACTGTGAGAGGTGACAGGCCAGGCTGAGAGACACCCCCTCCAGTGGTGAATTTTCATGCACCAGGCTTTTAGTATTTTAATAACGTTATTTGCCCTTTCTCTATAATAGAAGTATGAGAGATGAAAGGAAATTAGTAAAATGTATATGAAAATAATATATAAATCCATTAATAAATATACAGTAACAAAAGGATATAACAACAACCGAGGCATGATATAAAAACAAAAACATGATATAAAAACAACAGTGATGCAAACAAAGACTGATGAAGTGATTAAACTTATTCTAATATCTTCCTGTATACCATGTTAAGAGTGAAAAATCTTTCAGAGTTCTTGCCTAATTTCCCTTGTGATGAAGTATTTACAACTTTAACTGCATATGCTCTTTGAACTTGAGAGAAAGCAACTTATAACTGACCATGTGTGAAAACAGGTTCAGGTAGAAATATTCCTACTCTGCTAGTTTGTCTCAGTCATCCCCTCCCTCTGCAGATTCTGTTAATACTTCAGCTTTGATAATGTTAGGTCGTAATCTTTTGATAATAAATCTAGGACCATTACAAAGGCCCCATTTATTATTAAGATTTCTCAATAGTATGATGATTGCACCCACTTTCAATTTTCATTTATGATACCACATTCCTGAAGGAATAATACTATTAAGAAATTCTATGGGAAAATTTTCCTTTTCAGTATCATCTGTTGAGTCAATAGAATCATCACTCAAATATGTGTGAAAATCTCCATTGAGTATATAAAAATTTCGTCATTTAATTTTTGCTCATTTTTTGGACAAAGATTATACGTTTGTTTGTTTGTTTGTTTATTTATTTATTTAAAGGAATTCAGATGTGGAGTGTAATTGGCCAGTCCTCCTGGTATTGGCATGTTAGCGGCATCACTAGCAGAGCCACAGGCCTGGCTGCATCCAGGAGACGTGTGAGGTGGTGGCGTGAGTGAGGAGGGCTGTCCTGCAGGTCAGGTTGCCGGGTGCGTATCCTGCGCACCTTTGCCCGAGGAAGTGTCCTGGGACAGAGGTGAGGGAGCTGGCAGGCTGCCCAGGACCTGGGAGGGGGCCTCAGGGAAACAGGGCGTGGGCAGAGGCAGCCTGGTCATCGCTGGCTTAGCACCTGGTCTGGGCGGGTCCCGGAAAGGTATGGCGATGGGCAGCCGGATGGGGCTCTCAGTGCTGGTGGGGATGTTGTACCGAGATTCTGTGACATTCCGTGATCCCCAAAGACCAGCAGGGAGCCAAGTCCGATGTAATTAACAAGAGAGCCTCTTCCATGTTAACATGGGCTCTGTCCACACACGCCGACTGCATGCAGAAGAGAGAGCAAACTTCGCCAAGCCCCAGGGTTTCACACCGGTGGTGATGTCACTGCTTTGGCTGGACCTGATTGGTTGGGTGAGGGCTAAGGTCCAGTTACACAAAATGGAGGATAACTCCGCCCTGCCCCACAGTGGAGTCTGGAGTTTATCCTCGCCCTGCCCTGCCCTCTTATTCCCCCTTTGTCTTATGTGCATGAGTTAAATAATTGACTCAGCTTACTTCCTTTCAGCATAAACTACAATATAGTTACCAAGACCCTTAGTACGACAGTTCCCATCAATATTGTCCTCACTGAAGTCCAGTTCCCCTCCTGCAGGCATCAAGTCTCCTCCTGGCCTGCGTGGAGCCCAGGCTGGGGATCTCACAGGTGAGGCTGCTAATTGCCAGGATTCAGGCCATGCAGGAGCTGGGAGTCATGTAGTCAGGTCTGGGTGCCATCTATTGTACTTCAACAGTCGTGGGCATGCTCAGGATCATCCCTTTGAGTCCTTACACTGAGTTCTTGGGCTACAGGGTCTGTGGTGGGCACTGGCAGTGCATCTGGAACAAGCAAACTGCAGAGCCTATAAGCAAGGGAATGGTTACCATACATGATCCCCCCCAAAAAGCGAGAACTTGTCCCAGTACGGGATACACCTGGCCCTTAAGAGGGCAAAGGACAGGGGGTTGGTCCAATTTTCACCAATTCTAGGACACATTTAGTTAAACCTTTTTTCAGATTCTCACTTATGCCTGTCCTAAGGCTAGAGCTATACTTTGAGATACCTTGGCTACAAAGGTGGGGCTGTTATCTGATACTGGCAGCCCGAATCTAGGTATAATCTCCTGGAATAATCTCTTGACTACTATAGAGGCAGTTTCTGTCCTAGTGGGGTATACTTCAACCTAATCTGAAGTGTCTACAAAAACTAGACCTTAATGCTGGTGGCTTAATCTCTGAAATCCACCTACCAATGCTCTCCTGGGGAAGTTTCCTGGGACCAGAATTCCCAGGGGAACCCCCTTACCTTGCTTAGCATTTACCTGTGCACAGACAGTACTTCTAGCAACTCGGCTTTTAATTACCTTATCTAAGCTTGGTAGTATCTGCCTCACAGAAGTTCAGAAGTCTTGGTGACACTTAAGTGGGTAACCTGGTGTCACTGGGCAACTCTTGTCCCGATCCGCGGGGCAACAACGGGGGTACGCAGGAACCACCTAAGAGAATGAAACAAACAAGGAACGCGAAAGAATGGAGGCAAGACAAGGTTCTGATCAAGCCTCAACTTTATTCTTTGAAATGGCTGTATATATACAGCAGAAACAAAGGAGGGCAGGGTTGCCTACGCAGAGGGGTCTTTGGCAGTGTATAATTGGTTTAGGCACTGAGTGGCAAGGTGGTAAGGTATCTGGCAACACAGGATTGGCTAACTGCCAGGGCAGCGTAACATTCCAAGGTGTAACATTCCAAGGCTGGGCTATCTATGGGGGAGGATCAGGAAGGGGAAGTTGCAAAGACGCTAAGCTGCAGGTTAATCTTATCTTCTGGCCAAACCCTCAGGGCACCCATAACTTCTGCTAGAAGGAACTTAATTCTATTTCCTTAAGACGGAGTTGCTTGTCTCAACTCTGATGGCTCCCAACAAACTCTGACCTAGAGCCTCTGGGACCAACAGTCTTGTCATATGGAGGGTCCACCAATCATCTGGTCCCTCGATGGCTTGCTTCTGTTCAGCTAATTCCTTCCTGTTGCAGTTGGTAACCCTCTTTTCTCTGTGGATGGCACAGTGTCTCCATCAAAGGGCCTGGATTAAGGCCAAAAGTTCTGGAATTGTGCCCAAATGGTGTGGTCCAGGGTGGGTTATGTTCATAACTGCTTCCATCTGTGAATAAGTACCTTTTATGCAGTTATGAATGGGTTCCTCAATCATCATCTGGAAGCAGGCTGGCAGGGTTGATGGCCAGAGTCTTATGAAACCGGACCCAGGGCTGGTCCAGGAGAAGAGCTTGGCACTGATTCTGGTGTTAGACATCTATCAGGGCTAGCTCCTGGCCCAGCTGCCTCCTTCACCAGCAATGCTGTGGTGGCCACTGCCGGGAGGCACGCTGGCCACCCTGCTGCCTCAGGGTCTAGTCTCTTAGACAGATCTTCCAGGGACCTAGAATCTGAGTGAAAACCCCTTTGGCAATGCCCCTTACCTCACTGACATAGAGGTGGAAGGGCTTTGCGAAGTCTGGCAAGGCTAGGGCAGGTGCTGAGACGAGAGCTTTCTTTAGCTCCTCAAAGGCCTATTGTTCCACTTTGGTCCAGTTCAGCAGCTGCGTTCCCTCAGTGCATGTTCCTTTCGAGGTCCACAGTCCTTCTTTGATGTCCAAGGAGGCTCCCTGCTTTCTACAATAAGCATACTAATTCCTTCCTATTAGTTGCTGGCCTTTTATAATTTCAAATTAACTTCCAAACCTTCTTTCTATATCCTTCAAAAATACATAACCATGCCTCAAATCTTATAGAAAAGACAAGGGAGGAGGGAGCAGGTCCAGTACCCTGTTTCCAGGCCTCCAGCTGCCAGAAATTTAAAATGCCACATTTTTCATACAGATACAGATTTATCTGCATCTCTAAGCTGCCCCCCCCACCCCCCGCCCCCTGCTTCCCCACAGAACATTGGTAAAATTTGTCCAAGCAGTCTCGGGGGGTTAAATCATACAAATAATTATTTTCACATTGTTTTAGCACAATTCTAAATAAATTATAAACCTTTGTGATGAAGTCTAGTTAAATCTATAAAGTAGACACACATGACTGAAACTAAAAATGACTCCCAAAGTTTAAACAACTGAAATATAAGATGCAGGTACAAGCCCAAATTCAAGCTTACAGTGTGATTACAAATGACAACAATGGCATATAAAGCAAAACAAAACAGATCAAATATAAAAGTTTTACATGTTACATTAAAACATCACTTCAGAAAAACTGACTTCAAAAAATACTGCATCACTGACTTAAAATAATTTTGTTAAGTGTAAGCATCACATAGATTCCTCATCTGACAAATGAGAACAAATCAATCCTTGAGATCTTTGATCGTTACTGCTTATTTTTAACACATGTAATTCAGTTCAGCCTGCCATATAACATTCTACTATCTCTCTCCAGGCTCTTGTCTCTTATTTTTACTCTAGGCATTTAGTTAACACAATTAACTCCTCCCAATTTAATTTATAGTTTGAACTTTTAAAGCTGGCAAGTCAAATATATTTGGAATTTCTTAGATTAATAACACTACATTTCTAAGAAAAATACAAGACATAATCAAGTAAGAGCTGCAATTCTGTTCTCTAGATTTTTTATGAGGCAAATTTAAACTTTACTTTTTTATGTCTCTTCCTTCTCCCACATCCTGCTTACTTAAGGAGAAGTTTAGCAACAGATCTGGCCACACATTTTTTTCAACCAATTTGGCCAAGATCAGCATTTCCCTGTGAACTTTTTATAATTTTCAAACAAAGCACTGAATAATCTCTTTGCAGGAGAGCAAATAGTCTTGCCCTCTCCTGCCACCCCTGAACCTCTCTGCATCAGAGGCAGTTCACTAAAATTTTAATTTGAATAAGAAACCACATTTGTCAGGGAAAGAAAAATTGAATTTTGTTCATAGATCAATCACAATCCATTGGACTTAAGTAGCTATATGGCTCTGCTTAGCTGATACCAATGTCACTAGCTACTGTATTTTTCGGACCATAAGACGCACTTTTTTCCCCCCAGAAGTGGGGGGAAAAAGTCCCTGAGTCTTATGGTCCAAATATAGCCTACACATATACTGTAAAAAAAAAGTTTTTTTACTTGCCCGGCTCTGTGTGGTCTCTGTGTGCTTGCCCAGCTCTAAAATGGTTCTAAATGCTGCTGTTTACTTTACAGGGTTGATTACATGTGTTTATGACTGTGATGTTGGGTTTTAATGCACATAAAATATTTTAGGACACTATTTGTTTCAGAATCTTTTTTTCTTCATTTCCCTTCTCTAAAAACTGGTGCATCTTATGGTCAGAAAAATACGGTAGTTATTAATAATAGGAAAGAAGCAAAGGAAGACTAAACATTGTAAGCATGGCCATCCGGGCAGCTTCACCAGGAAGCTGAAATTTCATACTCCCCATGGAATGAATCACTGGCCATTCCCTGCAGATCACTGGGGGAGGGATTGGACAAAGGGAAAGATGGGTATAACCATTCAAATGCAAATGAACACATTCTTTAGCTGAAGATGCCCAGCCATTCATATGTAAATTTGTTATCACTACGATCTAGTTACCTGCCTCACGGCGGGAAATTTCAAAAGCTGCTTAAAATGCCTTGGGAAACCAGTTTTAATTTATCTCCCAGTAAATCTCCACCATCTTTAAAGCTCATTCTGAACACAGAAAAGAGGTTAAGCCCAGCCCAAAACTATGTGCACTCGTTTTGAACCAACATTTTCGCTTTACACGAGCACAGAAATTCACCCATGAGGCCTCTTCTCCCAGACCCCATGCCGCCACGCCTGCCCAGGCCCCCTGAGCGAGGATGCTGCCGCAGACCCAGCTGTGCTGCTTGGGCGGCCCCAGAGGAGGCGGGGAGGGAGTGCAGGTTGCCCTGCCAGCTTCCCGGCTCCGCCTCCTCTTCTCCAGGCAGCCAGCAAAATTAACCCAGGTGCCTGCCTCCTGAGCGAGGCCACTACTGCCCAGCTGTGCTCCGATGCACAGACCGAGCCCTGCGGAAGGCCCCCCTCCGACTCAACTGCCGCCAGGGGGCCCTGCGCCACCACGCCAGCCACACTTGGCTGGCTCCATCCTGGGGCGACGTGCCGCCCGCTGACACCAAAATCAGACCTGGGAAAGGCTCCCGTCACTTTCCCGAATTTGAGACCACAGCTCACACTGGTCTCCTGCACATCAGCGCGCACACATCCCAATGTACTCACACACCGACTTCCCCAAGAGAGATTGGGTACATCCTCCACTCTCTGGCCCATAGCCCTTAATGGTGCGTCTGCCAGACGTGTTTGGGCACCACCGATAGAGATCCTACATCTCTTCAGAGCCAGCTACCACAAGCACACAGACACATAGACACAGACACACAGACACTCACTGCGGCTAATGAGGCTCTTCAAATTTGGGGTCCCTTGGAGATCCTGAAAAAAATCCCAGAAAATCCTGGAAAAAACCCGGACGAGCCCCCAAGTGTTGTACCAAGATTCCATGAGATTCCATAACCCCCAAAGACCAACAGGGAGGCAAGTCTGATGCAATTAACAAGAGAGCTTCTTCCATGTTAACATGGGCTCTGTCCCACACACACTGACTGTATGGTGGAAGAGAGCCAAAGATCATACGTTTAGATATATTTTTTTATTTTTTATTTTAAAAATATATTTTATTGTTTTTTTCACAGAGAGGAAGGGAGAGGTTGGAGAGCTAGAAACATCGATGAGAGAGAACCATCAAACAGCTGCCTCCTGCACCCCCCCCCACTGGGGATGTGCCCACAATCAAGGTACATGCTCTTGACTGGAATCAAACCTGAAACCTTTCAGTCCGCACTCTATTCACTGAGCCAAACCGATTTCTGCAGGAGCAATGTTTTGGTAGTCGGGAGGAAAGCATGGGACAAAGTGAAAGTGCCCTTTAGAGGCAAATGTTGAAGTCTATATGATCACAAAATAATGTTTCTTGTTCAAATTAGAATCTTAGTGTGTGTGTGTAATTTAAAATCTGTAATAAGTGGAACTCCACTGCTGAAATTGCCTCTGGTGTGGAGAAATTCAAAGGTGGCAGGAGAAGGCAGGGCTATCTGCTCTCCCACAGTAAGATTACTTGCAATAAGATTACTTAATACCTTGTTTAAAAACTATACGAGAACTCACAGGTAAATTCAAATATTGGCCAAATTAGGTGTTAGTTATTACTTCAGAAAGCCAAAAAGAAAGATAAAATTTGAGATCTGTCTATCTTGTAAGCATGAAAAGAAATTCATCCAGATCTGTTGCTAATGCTTCCCCTAAAGTAAGCAGGATGTGGGGGAAGGGAGAGACACTTGGTGATACAATATGGAAGTCCACTCTCCTAGTATATTAAATGAAAAGTTTTCTTTCTCACCATAAAAAATGTCTTAAAAATTTAGAAATGTATCTGGAATTTTTGTACTTGTGGGGAGAGAAATTAGCTGTGAGACAGAATGCGCGCATAGTCCAATTTTGGACATTTAGATGATCTTCAGCTGGAATCTCTCTGCAAAAGCTATAGAAAATTAAAAACCCAGAACTGGTTCTTTTTCCTAAGAAAAATGGTGAAAAAGCCTTCTTAAAAAGAAATTAAGCTAATTATAGCAACAGGATTTGCATTTCTATAATAAAGAGTAGTTTTCAATGGTAGTGAACCTTATTAAAAAGTTAACTTTTAAGGCCTTCAAGAAAATAAGTAAATTTGTGTTTGTTTTAGAATTTATCCAAAATACTTTAAAATAATTATAATTGACTCTAGAATCTCAAAGAAATTGCTTAAATATAGATAAATAATATATCCTACCTAATAAAAGAGCAATATGCAAATTAACCACCACTCTGCTACACCCACAAGGCATGCCCACCAGCCAATCAGAGCAAGTATGCAAATAAACCCAACCAAGATGGCTACAGCCACAGAAAGCAGAAGGGATGCTTGGGTTTCCCAGCCAAGCTTTCCACCTGCCCTTGCCAGCCTAGGCCTCCACTCCAGACAACAAAGTTTCAATTATAGAAGGTAAACAAATCCATACAGAAATGGCTGCCAACCATGGAGCGAGTGGGAGGCTTGGCTCTGCTCCAGGCTACAAAGTTTCAATTGTAGAAGGCAAATAAATTCCAGATACCAGTGCCTCCACTTGGGTCGCCAGGGGATGTGGTTGGCCTGCAAACCACCACAGGCCCCTCGCTCAGGCTGCTACACCGCAAGGGAATCCCACCCTGATCTGGGACATCCTTCAGGGCAAACCAGCTGGCTCCCACCCATGCACCAGGCCTCTATCCTATCTAATAAAAGAGTAATATGCAGATTGACCATCACTCCCACACACAAGATGGCTGCCCCCATATGGTCAAAGATCCTGTCCCCATGTGGACACAAGATGGCCAGCAGGGGAGGGCAGTTGGGAGGCACCAGGCCTGCAAGGGAGGGAAGTGAGAGGGACCAGACCTGCAAGAATGGGCAGTTGGAGGCAATCAACCCTGCAGGGTAGGCAGAGGAGGGAAGTTGGGGGAAACAGCTTGGCAGGGGAGCAGTTAGACATCAATCAGTCTGGCATGGGAGTGGTTAGGGCGTGATCAGGCTGGCAGGCAGAAGCAGTTAGGGCCAATCAGGAAGGCAGGCAGGAAATTCTTGAAAAACCTTATAGCAGTGGTTTTGAACTCTATATCCAGTTGCTTTTTGTCCTCCATTTCTTTCGTTTGTGATCTGTTTCCTTTTCTCGGCATTTTCACTGCTTTCCTGAGTTGGTAGGGTGGCTTTGTGTGCTAAGGTGTCCTATATGGTTCAGTGGGTCAGCCTCCCAGTTATCTTGGTGCACCCCTTTGAGGACTGTGTGTACAGCCTTTTGTAGTTAAGTCTTTTTTTTTTTTTTTTTTTTTAAATATATTTTATTGATTTTGTACAGAGAGGAAGGGATAGAGATAGAGAGCTAGAAACATCGATGAGAGAGAGTCATCAATCAGCTGCCTCTTGCACACCCCCTACTGGGGATATGCCCGCAACCAAGGTACATGCCCTTGACTGGAATCGAACCCGGGTCCCTTCAGTCCCCAAGCCGACGCTCTATCGGCTGTAGTTAAGTCTTAATTGTTGTTGGTATTAATGGGAGGAATTGACCTCCAGGCCAATTGGCTGTGAGGATCAGCTGTGTCTATGCCGGGAGTCAGCCTTAATCAAGAGCCTCTGTGCTCAGCTTGGATGGGGCGGAGTTTAGGGTGGAACCTACAGCCTTGGCTTTCTGTCAGCCCCACCCTATGAGGTTCCTGAGTCTCAGTGTTCCACAGTGTCTTTTGGTACTTGCTGCTTTGGTACTCGCTGCAAGCACCTCTGAGAGAAAGGTGCCCTTGAGTTTTGCTCACTACCAGACAGTCTAGTCTCTCCCCCAATGAGCCTGGAACTGGGGTTAAGTGCAGTTAGAAGTGGGGTTCAGTGCAGTCTGGAGCTTTTGTCTCCTTCTCGCTAGGGCAATCGAGCAGCACAGTCAACAGTCCGTCCTCTGAGCACAATGTGTGCGACTCCAGGGCTCTGCTTTTCTCCGCTCCCCTGAGTTTCCGCCTTACAGCTTAGAATCCTTCTGTACGAGCCTGGGTCCCCAGGGTCTCGCCCAGAACTGGGGCTCAGTGGAGTTGGAAGTGGGGTTCAGTGGAGTCTGGAGCTTTTGTCTCCTTCCCACTAGGGAACGCCAATCAGGCACTCAGCCGCCCCTCCTTTCCGGCTCCGTCCTCTCCCCAAGTGCGCAGTGTCTCTGTACATTAGGCTTTTACAGCTCTTCTGCTTTTCCTTCTGGTTTTCTCTTTCCTTCTCATTGTAGAATTTCCAGTCAGTCAACTTTCCTGTAGTTCTGGATGATGTCCACTTTATATTTTAGTTGTATTTTTTGAAATTGTTGTGTGAGGTTGCAGTTAGGCGTTTACTGATGCTGCCATCTTGGTTTCTCTCTCTAATGTTATGTATATTTTAGCACAATTATTTAAAAATATATTGTATTGATTTTTTTACAGAGAGGAAAAGAGAGAGATAGTTATAAACATCGATGAGAGAGAATCATCGATCAGCTGCCTCCTGCACACCCCCCACTGGGAATGTGTCAGCAACCAAGGTACATGCCCTTGACCGGAATCTAACCCAGGACCTTTCAGTCCACAGGCTGATGCTCTATCCACCGAACCA
Organism: Pipistrellus kuhlii; assembly: GCF_014108245.1. NCBI lineage: Eukaryota > Metazoa > Chordata > Mammalia > Chiroptera > Vespertilionidae > Pipistrellus > Pipistrellus kuhlii. The sequence continues at coordinate 80,374 of NW_023425485.1, forward strand.
AACCGGTCTCGGCAAAAATCAATACATTTTTAAAAAATGTGAAAGAATCACCAAAAATATGTGCTGTATATAAGAACTGCTACATAAAATGTTTTCCAAAGATTTTCATGAAACATCACCTGGGTTTTGATGCTTGCTGGTTGTTTAAAATGTTTAGTCATGTTGAACAATGTTTATTTGTTGAAATAAAATTATCTCCATAACTGAATATTTATACAGATGCTTTATTGAATATTCCTAAAAATTTGCCCAAACCATAATTTATTCATAGTTATGTTTACTTCTTTAGAGTAAAAAATTGCTTAAAAACAACTTAAAAGCAAATTGACATTTCTGTAGTTTGTGAACATCTGCAATGCTTTCTGCACATTAGCAGCTAGATATTTCTGCTTTGGAAAATGGTTAGATATTCTAATTATTTATGGTCAATAAAATATTTAAAATTTACACAACACCTCCTTTATCGTGTCATACAACAGCAGCAGCTCTTGGCTCTGGGAGAGACTGGTAATATGTGAATTTTGAGAATTTTTAAGCATCTCAGCTTTGTGCCAGCAATTAATTAGCTGAAACCCCATTTATTTCACTGTACACTCCAGCACCATGAACATTAGGTCTTAAATAATTCTAGACTGAACAGATGCCAGTATGAGCTGTGAATAAAGCAATAAACAAAGTAATGTAGTGTCTCATAGTTTATTCACTGTACTGAAGGTTCCAAGGGACTGGATTTGGAAATTTTACTGATAATCTATAAAGGCTCGTTGGTCCCCAATTGATGGATGTGATTATGTACTTACCTGGCTCAAAGGAAGATGAACACTCCGGATGTCTGGAGGCCTAGTTGGGAACCCTTGATGTTCTCACCTGTAAGGGGGTCAGGGAAGGGTGGAGCACTGGATGATGACTTCTAGGCCCTCTTGGACTGTCTCATCTATGTATGATTCCATGATTCTGATCATTGAGTTCCAAGGCTGAGAGGGACTTTCAATGCTCCCTTTCATTCTGCCTGTATCAATTACTTTGTTGCTGCTGCCTTAATGAGCACTGTTACATTGTTTTTGAAACAGGTGGGAGTTCAGTTGGCCAGGTTACACTCAACACCCTCTCTCCCAAAACATATGTATCCATTCAGTGCCAGTTTTAACAGTGCCCTGTATTGGTCCTCACTCCTGAAGATAGAGTGAATCAGTCTGGAGCAAAGAGGCACATACTTGCCAAGAAGGTGGCTTGGAAGGCAGATTGTAGATTTCGTAATTGGCTCTTCTTTCTTCCTGCACGGTAATTTATGAACTTCAAATTCTTGGGGTGAGTGGGTACCTGACTCAAGGTAAGGTCAGTCACAATGGAAAAATAAATTGGAAAATAGGAAGAAGCTCACCTCAATCCATAACTCTAGCTACTCTTCCTCTACCATTCTTTCCTCTTTCTCTTTGACACTTACTTCTTCAAGGTGCAAGAATATTATGGGAGAAAGTGAAGGGAAATAATCAGAATAATGTGGAACAGACGAAGAGAAAGAGGAAAGAATGATAAGAGAAAGAGTAAAAAAGAGAAATGGTAAGAGAAATGGTAAGAAAGAGGAAATAAATTATAGCCAGGAATACAAATGGCTGGTAGACAGCTGAGAATAGATACACATGGGACTGCCTCGTGCTCCCCAGCATTCACCCACTAGGTGAGGGCTGGGGATGAAACAAAGTGGGGAGAGATGTGTGGGCTCTATTTTCCATTCTCCTCCAGTTTAATTTTGAACCACTCATTGTGCTCCTCTTCCAGGGGTACAAGTATGAGACTGCCGCTTTCTTGGTGATGGTGAAGGTGATGGGAGTGATCATGTCTGTGAATGGAGAAGGCCAAGCGAAGGTCTGCCATTACTCTCTCTTTTGCTTGGCTTTTCTCTGCTCCTGTGACTAGTCCATGACTGCTGTGAACTAAAGGACCCACACCTTCAGCGCTCCTCTGTCCTGCCTGTCCATGTCAGCCCTGCTTGGAGTGCTCACCACTAACGCCCATTTTTGGGACAGAGTAGCTGAATTTGGAGGACAGGTTGACTAGCTTTCTTAAGAGAAAACTTTAGCCAAATATTGCCTTAGACAATTGTTTTTTCTTAGCTATTAGGGAGTTGTTGACCATATGCCTAAAGAAGAAATGTTTTGACTTAGGGCGAAGGTTTAGAGATTTAGCTTAATTAGGAAAAGTTACCTATTGAACATTTATCTTGATTTAAACTCATTTTTCTTTGTTGTTGTTTTGTACTTAATTAAATACGCATAAAAATGATAATGTATAAAGTATGTCTAGTAAAAAGTAAAGATTTACCCTTCCTCTGTCACTCTTCATAGTTTGATACCTTGTTCTATAGTTTTTGGACATACTTTGTTTTATTAGCATATCAATAATTAGAAAAATAATTTAACAGAATGATGGTGTTTAATCCACTACTCATCCAAAGAGTATGAAACTGATGGTAGCTCAAGAATAATAAATGACACTTGAGACAGAATTAAATCATCACAAAGCTATTATTTTATAACCATTTTATGGTAATTGGAGACAAACTTAATTTTGTCTTACAACAGACTGATTTTTTTATTATATGCTAATTCTTATTCAAATTTTCATTTTTAGGTTTGACTTAGTAAACATGATAGCCTTTCGTGGTCTTGTTGATACTATTTCAGGTTAAAGTAGGTAAAGGTCACTTAATAAAAGCTGATTTTCATCACAGGATTTTCAGGGAGGAGCACAGGTCTTTCCATTAGTTTTCAGTCATATGTCCTGTGATGGTTGCTCTCAGTTCCTTCTTAGGGAACAGTGGCCTCCCCTAAAAGAGAAAAGTATTGTTAAATAAATGTGTTTTAGAAGGTCTTAGGGAGTAATAAAGATATCTCACACATGTCCATATATGTATTTCCATTATTTATTTATTTATTTATTTATTTATTTATTACATGTGTACATATCTAACCATTGCCTCCCACCCCACTCCTATATATGTCCCCCTCCCCCGAGTTTTATGTCTGTTGGTTATGCTTATATGCATGCATATAAGTCCTTCGGTTGATCTCTCTCTCTTTTTTTTTTAAGGTTTCTATATTTTATGTAAATATACACATATATACACACACACACAAAAATATAATTAAGAATTTTGTACAATGAAAACATTTTGAGTAATTGAAAACACTCATGGCCTCTACTCAACAGCTTTTCTTCCTCTGAAGGCACATAAAGCAGCAGAAATGGAAAGGGAGAGGGTAAGTGGAAAGAGCTTACAAGCAGGCAGAAAGCCCGTGGTCTCAGTAACATCACACGTCATGAAAGCAGCTACAAATATGTAATAATTTAAGCAAAACAAATGAAGGAGCAGAATAATATGAAGACCTCCAGTTCTAATATTCTTATTGATGCCAGCTTTTTGGAGAACTACATCTATGTTCTCATTTACTTTTTTATCTTTTTATCTTCCTATCAGTTTCATTTATTTTATAAACTTTCATCAACTACTTTCAGGACACTGGATTTTTTTTTCTGTACTAGGAAGACTTATATGCTAAACTTCTGCTTAGATTACTATTCTAACTATGTAATTAAAATTTTTTTTTTTAAAAAAATCAATCTTTATTGTTCATATTATTACAAAGGTTCCTCATTTCTTCCCCCCTCCACCAGGTTCCCACCTCACCCTCCACCCCCTCCCCATCCCCCGTTGTCCTCATCCATAGGTGCACAGTTTATGTTCAGTCTCTTCCTCCATCCCTTTTCCCGATAGTAAATCCCTTTTCAGATAGTAAATCAGTTACTTAGCATTTTCTCATATCAATAATACCTCCACATGCCCAATGATACACTTCATACAAAAGACATTTCCAAATAGATCAACCAGCCTCATCCAGGCCCCACACAAGGCACTCACAGATCAACACCCCAGCGCTATACTAACTCAACACATCCAGATCTAAACCTTCATCACTTGATTCAGCAGACCCTCAAGTTCCCACAAAAGTTTCCAGCCATGTCTGAGAGGCAGCCTTGGGGCGGGGGCAGGCGAGGAGTGAGCTGTTCCGGGCCTGGCTGCTCCGGGCCTGGCCTCTGTTGCTATGGTTCGTTCCACAACCAGTTGCTCCGGGTCTGGTCACTGCCACTCCAGACCTACTTGCTCTGGACTTGGCTGCTGCTGCTCTGGGCCTGGCCGCACCCGACCCGGCTGCTCTGGGCCCGGCTGCTCTGGGCCCGGCCGCTCCGGGCCTGGCCGCTCCCAGCCTGGCAGCTGCTGCTCCGGGCCTGGCCACTCCCAGCCTGGCAGCTGCTGCTCCGGGCCTGGCCGCTCCCAGCCTGGCAGCTGCTGCTCCGGGGCTGGCTGCTCCCAGCCTGGCAGCTGCTGCTCCGGGCCTGGCCGCTCCCAGCCTGGCAGCTGCTGCTCTGGGCCTGGCCGCACCTGACCCGGCTGCCCTGGGCCTGGCCGCTCCGAGCCTCGGTTGATCTCTTATCTCCCTCACCTCTTCCTAATCTTCCCACTGTAATTTGACAGTCTGTTTGATGCTTTACTATCTCTGTATCCATATTTTTGTTCAACAGTTTATAATGATCTTTGTTATCCATAGATGAGTGAGATCATGTGATATTTATCTTTCTCTGACTAGGTTATTTCACTTAGCATAATGCTCTCCAGTTCTTATCCATGTTGTTGCAAATAGTAAGAATTCCTTCTTTTTTATAGTAGGGTAGTATTCCATTGTGTAGATGTGCCATAGTTTTCTAATCCACTCATCTGTTGATGGGCATTTAGGCTGTTTCCAAATCTTAGCTATTGTAAATTGTGCTGCTATGAACATAGGGGTGCATATATCCTTTCTGATTCGTGTTTATTCAAATTTTCTTGGGATATATTCCTAGAAGTGGGATCACTGGGTCAAATGGGAGTTCTATTTTTAGTTTATTGAGGAAACTCCACACTGTTCTCCACAGTGGCTGCACCAGTCTGCATTCCCACCAGCAGCGCACGAGGGTTCCTTTTTCTCCACAACCTCACCAACACTTGTCGTTTGTTGATTTGTTGATGTTGGCCATTCTGACAGGTGTGAGATGGTACCGCATTGTTGTTTTGATTTGCATCTTTCAGATAATTAGTGACTTTGAGCTTGTTTTCATATGTCTCTTGGCCTTCCTTCTGTCTTCTTTTGAAAAGATTCTATTTAGGTCTGTTGCCCATTTTTTTATTGGATCATTTATCTTCCTTTTATTTAGTTGTATAAGCTGTCTGTAGATGTTGGAGATCAAACCTTTATCAGTGATAACATTTGCAAATATGTTCTCCTACACTGTGGGCTTTCTTGTTGTTTTGTTGATGGTTTCTTTTGCTGTGCAAAGCCTTTTATTTTGATGTAGTTACATTTGTTTATTTTCTTTCTTTTTAAAAAAAATCTTTATTGTTCAAATTATTACAAATGTGTTCTTCTTTCCCCCCCCCCCCAATTGCTCCCCTCCACCAGGTTCCCACCCCACCCTCTGCCCTTTCCCCACCCCCCATTGTCTTCATCCATAGATGAACAGTTATTGTTCAGGCTCTTCCCGCACCCCCCAGTCTCCTTTTCCCCAAGAATCATCAATCAACTCTCCTTCCATACCTCTGATTCTATTATATTCAACAGTTAATATTGTTCATCAGGTTTTTAATTTCCTTGACTTTTAGTTTCACTTGTTGATAGTTATGCATTTGTTGTTTATAATTTTATCTATATCTTCTTCCTCTTCCTAAAGAACCCCTTTCAGCAATTTATATAGTTCTGGTTTGGCAGTGATGAACTCCTTTAGCTTTTTTTTTAATTTGTGAAGCTCTTTATCTGGCCTTCGATTCTGAGTGATAGCTTTGCTGGGTAGAGTATTTTTGGCTGTAAGTTCTTGCTATTCATCACCATGAATATTTCTTGCCATTTCCGTCTGGCCTGCATGGTTTCTGTTGAGAAATCAGCTGACAATAGTATGGGTGCTCCTTTATAGGTAACTACCTTCTTTTCTCTTGCTGCTTTTAATATTCTCTCTTTGTCTTTTGGTCTTGGAATTTTAATTATGATGTGTCTTGCTGTGGTCCTCTTTGGATTTCTTTTGTTTGGGGTTCTGCAGGCTTCCTGGACTTGTAAGTCTAATTCTTTCACCAGGTGGGGGAAGTTTTCTGTAACTATTTCTTCTAGTATTCTTTCAGTATCTTGCTCTCTTTCTTCTTCTGGGACGCCATAATTCTGATATTGGTTTGCTTGAAGTTGTCCCAGAGGCTTTACACTATCTTCAGTTTTCTGGATTCTGTTGTCTTCTCGCTTCTGTGGAGGAGTGTCTTCTGGCTCTTTATGTTCCAAATCTTTGACTTGATTCTTGTGATCTTTCATTCTGTTTTTAGGACTCTGTATAATATTTTTTATTTCAGACAATGTATTCTTTATTTCTAGTTGATCCCTTTTCATATCTCATAGGTCTCATTATTTTATCAGCCTTTTCTAGGAACTTCTTGAAAAACCTTATAACAGTGGTTTTGAACTCTATATCCAGTCTCTTTTTTTCCTCTATTTCTTTCATTTGTGATCTGTTTCCTTGTCTCGGCATTTTCGCAGCTTCCCTGAGTTCGTAGCCTTAAAAGTCTCTGTGTTCTGCTTGGATGGGGCGAAGTTTCAGGATGGAGCCTACAGCTTTGGCTTCGTCAGCCCCACACTATGAGGCTCCTGAGTCTCAGTGTTCCTCAGTGACCTTCGGTACTGGCTGCAAGCACCTCTGAGAGAAAGGTGTCTTTGAGTTTCGCCTGCTACCAAACAGTCTAGGCCACACATGTCAAACACAAGGCCCACAGGCCAAATCTGGCCCGCCAGGCCTTGCAATGTGGCCTGCACCGCGCTGTCATCACTGCACTCCGCTGCGTTCCATCACAATGATGCGCGGTGACATAGGAGGCTTGTGATCTTGCCGGCCGCCTCGCATGCGCATAGATAACAAGTCACGCGAGATTCAGAAGGCGTGACCTATAGTCCGGCATCCAATGTGGTTGTGCGGGTGGCAGAGCAGAGGAGAGAGTGAGTGTGCGGGCATAAAAAATACACAGCAGAAGCTGCCAGTTCCTGGCATAAAGTGCAGGCATAAAAATCGCAACAGAATCTGCTATCTGTACCCAGCCAGGCATTTATTGACTGACTTTTTTTTTTTCCACTCCATCTGCCAAATCAAGCTATCCCTGTGCAGTTTTCAACTTTTTCCTTCTAACGCAGATTTCCAATAAACTACATCTTTTACTGCCAATATTGATCCCAAAATGTCCAGGAAAAGAAAAGTTGACGGTGAAGGCAGACAATTTAATGACAAATGGGAAAATGAATACATGTTTGTGCTTAGAGAGGGCAAACCAGTGTGTATATTGTGTTATGAGACAGTGTCAGTGATGAAAGAGTATAATATACGTCGTCATTTTGACACCAAACATAATGTTAAGTATGGCAAATATACTTTGGAAGAAAATCATAAAATTGTTAAAGAACTAAAAGGCAAACTACAATCACAGCAGCAAATGTTTACAAAGGCTACAGCGAAAAATGATGCTGCAGTGAAAGCAAGCTTTATAGTGGCTGAAGAAATTGCCCGTACTTCAAGGTGTTTTTCAGAGGGTGCCTTTTTGAAGCAATGCATGCTAAAAGTGTGTGAGCAAGTATGCCCAGACCAGATACAGAGTTTTCAAAATGTCAGTTTGTCAAGAAACACCATTGCAGATAGAGTTCAAGAACTCTCAGGAAATCTATCATCACAGCTGGCTGAACAGGCATGCAGTTATCTTGCTTTTTCACTTGCTATCGATGAAAGCACAGACAACACTGATACAGCGCAGCTGTCCATCTTTATAAGTGCTACGAAGACCGACCTCTCTGTCACTGAGGAACTTTTGGATGTAGCTGCCATGCATGGGACGACGACTGGTAGAGATATATTTGAGGCTGTGGAGAAATCTATAAATAATTTTAAATTACCCTGGGAAAAGTTGGTGGGGCTAACTACCGATGGCGCACCTTCAATGTGCGGAGAAAAGAAAGGCTTGGTTGGACTAATGAAGGAAAGAATGCAAAAAAGTCACTGCCACACACCCTTGATTACTTATCATTGCATTATCCACCAAGAGGCTATGTGTGGAAAAGTTCTGGACATGAATGACATAATGACCACAGTCATTAAAACTATTAACTTTATACGGGCACGTGGCCTGAATCATCGCCAGTTCCAGCAGTTTTTACAGGAGGTGGGAGCAGAGCATGGAGACGTGCCATACCACACAGAAGTAAGATGGCTGAGCAAGAGCGCAGTCCTCAAAAGATTTTTTGAGCTCAGAGAACAAATTGCTCTTTTCATGGAAAGTAAAGGAAAGCCCTTGCCTGAACTGTCGGATCCCGCCTGGCTATGTGATTTTGCTATGATGTGTGACATATGCGAGCATCTCGCCCAACTGAATCTGAAGCTGCAGGGACGCAAACAAGTCATCACGAAGATGTCTGACATGATCACAGCATTCCAGCATAAACTTCAACCATGGAAGTCCCAACTGGAACAGGACAATCTTGCCCACTTTCCCATTTGTTTGAGTATCTCAACCACTATTTCTGGTACTTTTCCTTGCAGTCGGCTGGCTACCAAAGTTAGCCGTTTACTAAGTGAATTTGAGTGGCGCTTCTCTGACTTTAGAACACAGCACTCAGGCTTTGACATCTTTGCCAATCCTTTTACAGTTGATGTCAACAATGTGCCCCATCACCTTCAGATGGAGATAATCAAGCTTCAGTCTGACAGTGGCCTGAAATCAAGGTTTCAGGATGTTGAAATTGAGGACTTCTACCCTCTACTGCCCCCTGACTCAATGCCAGAGCTCCGACTTCATGCTGCCCATATTCTGTCCATGTTCGGGAGCACCTATCTTTGTGAACAGATGTTTTCAATAATGAATCTGCACAAAAACAAGCACAGATCACGCATTACCGATGACAACCTCCATGCTGTTTTGCGGGTTGCTACAGCCCAAGAAATAAAACTGAACATTGACTCATTGATCCGGGGAAAACGGTGTCAGACATCTAGCCAGAAAACAAAACAATGAGCATTTTAGGTACATTCCAATATTACTGTTTTGCTTGATACCAATATTACTGTTTTGCTTGATAGCATGTGAGTTGGTTAACAGCACTGTTAAGGAAAAGATTGTTCCACTCATTTTAAATTCAGATTTCTGGTTAACATTGTCAGTTTATGACTGTTCAGTAAACCATTTGGCCCGCGATTTAGGCTGGATTTTAGATTTTGGCCCCTTCTCTGATTGAGTTCGACACCCCTAGTCTAGGCTTTCCCCCAATGAGCCCAGAATTGGGGTTCAGTTCAGTGGGAAATGGGTTTGGAAGTGGGGTTAAGAGTAGCCTGGAGCTTTTGTCTCCTTCCCGCTAGGGCAGTCCATTGGAACAGTCAACTGTACTTTCTCTGCGAGCAATGTGTGAGCCTCTGGGACTTCCTTTTGCCGCTCCCCTGAGTTTCCACCTTACAGTCCAGGCTCCCTCTGTATGAGCCTGGGTCCCCAGGGTCTGGCCTAGAACTGCGGTTCAGTGCAGTTGGAACTGGGGCTCAGCACAGTCTGGAGCTTTTGTCTCCTTCCTGCTAGGGCAATCTAGCAGCAGAGTCAACAGTCCGTCCTCTGTATGAAATGTGCTCGCCTCGGGACTGTTTTTCGCCGCTCCCCTTAGGTTCTGCCTTACAGTCCAGACTCCCTCCTTATGTGTCTGGGTCCCCAGAATTTCGCCCAGAACTGTGGTTCAGTGCTTTCGGAACTGGGGTTTAGCACAGTCTGTAGCTTTCATCTCCTTCCCACTAGGGAACGCCAGCCAGGCACTCAGCCTCCCCCTTCTCTTCGGCTCAGTCCTCTCCGTGAGTGCAATGTGTCTCCGTACCTTAGGCTTTTACAGCTCCTCTGATTGTTCTTCTGGTTTTCTCTTTCCTTCTCGTTGTAGAATTTCCAGTCAGTCGACTTTCCTGTAGTTCTGGGTAATGTCCATTTTGTATTTTAGTTGTATTTTATTGAAATTGTTGTGTGAAGCTGCAGTTAGGTGTTTACCTATGCTGTCATCTTGGTTTCTCCCCAGCTTTTCCCAGCTAATCGTGATTCTTATAATTGGTTTGAATATTGGGAAATACTTTTTCAACCAATTCTTCTTTTGATGTCACTAAACTGCAGAAGTTATGAGGCAATAAAATTCATCCTGAGGTCAGATCAACCAGCACCTTTCCATTCCCAATTTCCAGCAATTGATGTGAGAATATCTCAGCTGATTGATCATTTTGCAGCTGGACAGGTATATTTGTAGTTAATTTTAATGTCTTTACATGTTGCCAGATTATTTCAGGCAAGCATTTATTTTGTTTGCTGGTGTTGATTGAGGAATTACAGGTAATGTTTGTCTGAAATCTCCTGCAAGCAATATTAATGCGTTCCCAAATGGTCTGATGTCTCTACACAAATCTTTCAATGATTGATGAAGAGCCTCGAGCGATTTTTTGTGTGCTATTTGCATTCATCCTAATTAATAAGTTTGCATTTCTGCAATATATTTGCCATTCTGGATGCTTTGGAAATATTGCATGTGGGAGTTTCAATGAATTGCATGTTCAATGGCAATTTCAAAGCCGAATGAGCAGTTCTTCCACAATGTCGCAGCTATTCTGAATGACGCAATAGCTAAGGCTATGTCATTTTGGGATTGAATTGATGTCAGAATCAATGTAATTAGGAACGTTTTACCAATTCCTCCTGGCGCATCTAAGAAGAAGATTTCTCCAACCCCGTTATTGACAGTTTGCATAACTTGATCATAAATGCATTTTTGTTCAAGTGTTAGCTTGGGAATATTTGATTGCACATATGACAAAAGATCACCAGTGTTATAATTTTGTTCCTGACACAATTCTACATTGAAGCAGCAGGAGATGGATTCGGTGATGGCATTCCCAATTGATTGAGAACTTTGTTCGCGATTTCTAAGCAGAAATCTTCAATCATTACCAACATTGAAATGGAATAGTAAAATTGGAAATTTGAAAATTGTAAATGGGTTGTAAATCAGAAACATTGAAATGGAATCATAAAATATTTACTATAACGTGTTGCTTTTATGTCCAACAGATGGCGCTGTTTTTAAAAAAAAGCATATTTTTACCTGTCACAGGTGTGACATCTATATAATAGTAGGTATAAGGTATATAAAAATATGCGCATATTCCAATGCAATATTGTATCAAAAATTTAAAGCAATTGGTGATGAAATTTCAGAGATTTAAGATTTTGAACAAGTGAACATTTACATTTTTATTTATATAGATGAATTTTTGGAGAGTCCTTTCTAGGTCTGTGAAATATGCCATTGGTATTTTAATGGGGATTGCATTGAATCTACAGATTGCTTTGGAAAGTATGGACATTTTGATGATGTTTATTCTACCAATCCATGAACATGGTATGTTCTTCCATCTATTTACATCTTCGTCTATCTCTTTTTTCAATGTCGTGTAGTTTTCCGCATATAGGTCTTTTACCTCCTTAGTTAAGTTTATTCCCAGGTATCTTAATTTTTTGGGTGCGATGGTAAATGGGATTGCCTTTTTAGTTTCTGTTTCTGCAAGTTCACTATTGGTGTATAGAAATGCCATAGATTTCTTGGCATTAATTTTGTATCCTGATACATTGCTGAATTAATTTAAGTCTAATAATTTTTTGATGGAGTCTTTAGGGTTTTCTATGTACTGTATCATGTCATCTGTGAATAAGGACAGTTTTACTTCTCTTTTTCCAATTTGGATGCCTTTTATGTCTTCTTCTTGTCTGATCACAATGGCTAGCACTTTCAGTACTATGTTGAACAGAAGTGGTGAGAGTGGGCATCCTGTTTTGTTCCTGTACTTAGGGAAAATGGTTTTAGTTTTTGCCCATTGAGTATGATGTTGGCTGTGGGTTTGTCATATATGGCTTTTCTGATGTTGAGGTATGATCCTTCTATTCCTACCTTGCTGAGAGTTTTTATCAATAAAGGGTGTTAGATTTTGTCAAATACTTTTTCTGTGTAAATTGATATAACTATGTGATTTAATCTCTCAATTTGTTTATGTGATGTATCATGTTTATTGATTGCGGATATTGTATCATCCTTGCATCCCTGGGATAAATCCTACTTAGTCATAGTGTATGATCTTTCTGATGTATTGCTGGATCTGATTTGCTAGAATTTTGTTGAGGATTCTGGCATCTATGTTCATGAGGGATATTGGCCTGTAATTCTCTTTCATTGTGTTGTCTTTATCTGGTTTTGGTATTAGGGTGATGCTGGTTTCATAGAAAGAGCTTGGAAGTGTACCTTCCTCTTGAATTTTTTGGAATAGTCTGAGAAGGATAGGTTTTAGTTCTTCCTTGAATGTTTGATAAAACTCCCATGTGAAGCTGTCTGGTCCTGGGCTTTTGTATGCCAGAAGCTTTTTGATGACTACTTCAATTCCTTCAATAGTTATAGGCCTATTGAGATTTTTAGAATCTTCCTGATAGAGTTGTGGAAGGTTGTATTTTTCTAAAAATATGTCCATTTCCTCATGTTATCTAATTTGTTGGAGTAGAGTTTTTATAGTAATTAAAAAAATCCTTTGTATTTCTGTAGGGTCCATTGTTATCTCACCTCTTTAATTTCTGAGTTTGTTTATCTGGGTCCTCTCTCTTTGCTTCTTGGTGAGCCTCACTAGAGGTTCATCAATCTTGTTTTTCCGTTCAAAGAACTAGCTCTTTGTTTCATTGATCTTTTGTATTTTTTTTGGTCTTTATGTCATTTATTTCTTCTCTGATGTGTGTTTTTTTTTTTTTTTTTTTTGGCTTTGAGAAAAGGTTTTATTATGAAATCATAAGCAAGGAGACGGAAAACAAGGCTCAAATATCTTTTAACCCAGGTAAGTTTTAAGAGGTTAGGAGAAAAAAGACTGGTATATAAAAGCACTGTCAGGGCAAGTTTTGATTGAAGAGCTTTGGACCTTGGCCATTTATGGAAAGGGGCTTCAGCACCAGATCTTCCTGGGACAACTGACCCTTTGCTTCTGAAAGGGTTCCAGTGTTCAAGTTTTGGTCATGTCCCAGTCATTTTGTTCTGGAAGATGGGGGGAAGGGCGGCTGTGGTTCTGGGTGCAACTGGAGGTCAAATTGTCTCCTTTGAACATGCTTCAGCTGCATGACTTGTGGTTTTGGTCTGTGTCTCTGAAAAGCAACTCAATATCTTGTTAGAAATAGGACAGAGCATGTCTGAACTGATTCTGCAGTTACAAGCAACACAGCTAAATGGTCTGGCTCAGGGTTTCTCAAAATTTTGCAGTTATCTCAAGGTTTGATTGAGGAAGGATCCACTTCCAAGCTCACTCAATCAACACTCAGTGTTGCTGGCAAACTGCTTGAGTAGCCTTAAGACATGTTAGCTGATTTCACTTAGAGCACATGTGTCAAACACAAGGCCCTCGGGCCAAATCCGTCCCACCAGGCCTTGCAATGTGGCCCGCACCGCGCTGTCATCACTGCACTCTGCTGCGTTTCCATCACAATGACAGTTTATGACTGTTCAGTAAACCATTTGGCCCGCGATTTAGGCTGGATTTTAGATTTTGGCCCCTTCTCTGATTGAGTTCAACACCCCTAACTTAGAGCAAGTAATATGAAGTAAAGAGAGAGTAGGAGAGATGGAGGGAAGAAGAACACTCAGGGAAGAAACTATAGTCTTTATAACTTAATCTCAGAAGTGACATCCTTTTGCTATAATCTATTTGATAGAAGCAAGTCATTAAGTCCAGCCCATACTCAGTATCAAAGAATCTGTGAGCATGACATGTTTTAAACAGTACCACATCCAAATTATTAACCTTCCTAAAGCCCAGTTCATCACACCTTTTCTTAGCACCAGTTCAAAAACTTTGTACGATTTCTCCAAAGTATAAACCCTTAGCTAGATAATCAATTCCTTAACCTACTCTTCTAGCCTCATCTCCCATTCCTCCCCTCTGCACATTCTTGGTCTAGCCACTTACTACCAAACAATGCCATGCACCTTCTCCTGAATTCATACCATTCCCTTGGCCTACCAGTCTGGTTCTCAAACTTGAACTCAGGTGACACATCTGACAGTTCCTAATGCTCTTAACACATACTAGAAAAAATGATAAATGAAGCCGAACATAACAATTCATAATCTTGTGCTAAAACTAGTTTCACCTTATACTAGATTCTAGAATAGATATGTGAGAGTAAGCAACAGAGATTTAAGAAAATTTCTTCTTAAACTGATCAAAGAAAAAAAACTGATAAAAGACAAAGTCATTATTAGAGATCAGCAGAATACCCATTCCTCCACATTTGGCAATGTGCAAGGAGCATTTTGGGGGAAAACAACTGATAGGGAAAGTCTCCTCTCATTCCTTGTCTCTCAAAGATTTCCATAGCTGGTTCCAAAAAGACTACAACCATCCTGAAGGTCCATTGAAAAAGCTCCTAAAAAAACAAACAAACAAATGAAAAACACAAAGAAAGAAAAAACAAAACGAAGAAAAGCTCCCAAATAAACTATTGTTTTATCTACATGCAGGAAGGAGATTCCGAGTTAAAACAGTTGAGGTAGAGCAACCTCCAAGATACATTAAGAGACAAAAACCGCGCAGGCCCTTAGAGTGTAGCTGCGCGCATCAAAGCGTCGTGGGGTCTTCCAGGTCAAGGGCAACTCACTACCCAGGTCTGGGTTGCTGGTTCGCTCTTGGGGCGGGCGCAGGAGACAGCCAGTCATTGTGTCTCTCTCACATCAATGCAAAAAGAGAGAAAGAGAAAAAGTCAACGTACAGACCAATAAGTATAGTTGGCTACCATTTGTTTTGTTTTGTTTTTAAAGACTAACTTTAAACCCAGCCACACACAGAGAGAGAAAAATGATACCAGCCGTATCCAGAGAGAGAAATTCTAACTACAGTGGTGCCTCACACAACGAACTTAATTCGTTCCAGGAGCAAGTTTGTTATGCGAAAAGTTCGTTATGTGAAACGTGTTTTCCCATAACAATACATGTTAAAAAAAATAATTCGTTCTGTAGCATAAAATATGCTAAGATGACATAAAAAAAGATAAATTTTTTGTTATTATTTTTATTTAGATACATCTAAAAACATAATTTTTTTTTAAAAAAAACACACATTTTTTTAATTTTAATACAGACTAAGTAGAGTCTACCGAATCTTGCACATCTTCATCCATTTTCTGCTTTTTGGCCGATGGTTTCATGAAAACCTGTCCAAAGTCGTTTGTTTTTCTCTTTTCTCCAACATCTGCCGGAAATAACGGACAAGAGTATCGGAGTAAAGATCGTTGATCCTGTTTGCTTCAGCTGAATCCGGATAGTGGGCATTGGTAAACTCCTGAACTGCTTTCCATTTGACCAGGATGTTCTTGATGTCAGCAGTTGGGATTGGTTGATTGTTTGATTGTTGCTCCTCGTTATCAGATGACGCTTCCCTTTGAGCATTGTCCTGTTGCTGGACCAGAAGTGCTTGGAGCTCTTCAGTTGTCAGCTCTTCTTCGTGTTCCTCAATAAGCTCCTCTACATCCTCTTCCTCTACCTCTAATTCCAACCTTTGGGCCACTGTGATGATGTCCTTCACCACTTCTGTGTCATCAACTACTGCTTCTTCCTGGGTCCACGAAGGCACAAGCATCTTCCAAGCAGAAATGAGGGTCCTTTGTGACACTTCTTCCCAGGCCTTCTGTATAAGTCGTATTGCCATAAGGACATCAAATTTCTCCTTCCAAAACTTTCGGACAGTCATATTGTCTCCACCAAACTCGCATTCTTCAAACACCTTATTAAAGAGGGCTCTAGTGTAGAGTTTTTTAAAGTTCGCAATAACTTGCTGATCCATTGGCTGAAGAATGGATGTGGTGTTTGGTGGCAAATACTGCACCTTGATAAAAGGATAATTTTCCTGCAATATTTCCTCTAGGTCTTTTGGGTGAGAAGGGGCATTGTCAAGTATCAGAAGGGCTTTGAGTGGCAGTTCTTTTTCCAGCAAGAATTTCTTCACGGCAGGAGCAAAGGTTTCCAGAATCCATTCGTTGAAGATAACTTGGGTCACCCAGGCTTTTTGATTGGACTTACAATGGACGGGCAGTTTGGACTTAATAACGTTATTTTTCTTGAAAATTCTTGGATTTTCAGAGTGATAAACCAATAGAGGTTTGATCTTGAGGTCTCCGCTGGCATTAGA
Organism: Pipistrellus kuhlii; assembly: GCF_014108245.1. Lineage (NCBI taxonomy): Eukaryota > Metazoa > Chordata > Mammalia > Chiroptera > Vespertilionidae > Pipistrellus > Pipistrellus kuhlii. The sequence continues at coordinate 96,697 of NW_023425485.1, forward strand.
CGAAAACATAAGGGTAAGTCTGTCCTTCATGGCTTTGTGTCCTGGCAATTTCTTCTCCTCTTTTGTAATGAAGGTTCTGCTTGGCATTCTTTTCCAGAAAAGACCCATTTCATCGGCATTGAACACTTGTTGTGGCCAGTATCCTTCATCCTTAATACATTTTTGAAAGTTAATAGAGAACTTTTCTGCTTCTTTCTTGTCAGCACTGCCAGCCTCACCATGCATAGTAACGCTGTGGATTCCACAACTTTTCTTAAATCTAAAAAACCACCCCCTGCTGGCTTTGAATTCTTCTTCATTATCTTGATTGCTGCTACTTCCAGGGACGTTTTTCTTTAGATCGTCATAAATTCTCTTGGCTTTGTGACAGATAATATCTTGGGTTGTTACGTCACCTTTCACCTGCCTGTCCTTAATCCAAATTGCTAATAGCCTCTCCATTTCCTCGTGGATTGAAGACCTATGTTTTTCATGAAATAGTTTTGATACTCCTTTGGCTACTTTGGCTGATTTGATTGCATCCTTATTTGTCAAAATGGTGAAAATGGTGGTCTTGCTGAGGCCAAACTCTTTGACGAGGTCACACTGTTTTACCCCACATTCACTCCTTCTAATTATTTCCTGTTTCATTTCAACAGAAATCACCTTCCTGCTTTTTTTTAGAAGCCATGATATAAAAAAAATATTGAGTTTAACTTAAAAGGACGACTGCTGTGATACGTGCGTGATTTAATTCGTAATGAAGAACGATTGCCGCGATACGTGCTTAAGTTAAGCGTAGTGACTAACGACTGCCTGCAGTGCCTGCGCGGAAGGATGCAATACATCGGCAGCGATCGTGGAAGCTCGGGCAAAGCAGTCGTGGAAGCTCGGGCAAAGCGGTCGTGGAAGCTTGGGCGACTTCGTTGTGTGAAACGAAGTTCATTGTATGAATCATGAAACGAAGTTCGTTGTGTGCAGCGTTCGCTGTGCGAGGCGTTCTTTATGCGAGGCACCACTGTAAACGAGTTAGAGGCAAGCAACCTACCAGAGCAAGAATTCAGAGTAATGATCATAGGATGGCTAAAAAGAATGGAAAAGAAATTTGACAATAACCAAGAAGAAATGAGGAAGAACCATGAGGAATTGAAGAACCAAGAAGAAATGAGAAATGACATCGCTACCATGAAGAACTCAATAGAAAGCATCAAGAGTAGACTAGATGAAGCAGAGGACTGCATCAGTGAGCTAGAAGACAAGATGGAAAAAAATACCCAATTAGAGCAACTTCTAGAAAAAAAAAATTAAAAAGCAGGAGGAGAGCCTATGGGAGCTTTGGGACAATACAAAACAAAATAATATTTGAACAATAGGGGTTCCAGAAGGAAAGGAAACTGAGGTAGACATGGAAAAAGTATTTCAAGAAATAATGACAGAAAACTTTCCTGAGATAGAGAAGAAAAAACCCCACACAAATCCAAGATGCTCACAGAGTCCCAAGCAAAATGAATCCCAGAAGACAGACACCTAGGTATATTATAATTAAATTGGCAAACAACAACGACAAAGTAAGAATCTTAAAAGCAGCCAGAGAGAAACAGAAAGTTACATACAAAGGAAACCCCATCAGACTAGCAACTGATTTCTCAACAGAAATTTATCAGACCAGAAGGGAATGGGATGAAATATACAAAGTCATGCAAAGGAAGGGTCTGAATCCAAGAATACTGTACCCAGCAAGGCTATCAATCAAAATTGAAGGTGAAATCAGGAGCTTCACAGACAAAAAAAGACTGCAGGAATTTATCTCCACCAAACCAGCAATGCAAGAAATGCTAAAGGGTCTACTGTAAAAATAAAGCAATAGAAAGTGAAGAAGGAACATGGGTATAGAATAAAAATGACGTCAAATGAGTACCTATCAATAATAACCTTAAATGTAAATGGACTAAATGCTCCAATCAAAAGACATAGGGTAACAGATTGGATAAGAAAACAAGACCCATACATCTGTTGTCTACAAGAAACCCACCTCAGAAAAAAAGACACACACAGACTGAGGGTGAAGGGATGGAAAAAGGTTTTCCAGGCGAATGGAAATGAAAAAAAAAGCTGGAGTAGCAATACTTATATCTGACAAATTAGATCTCAGAGTGAAGGACATAACAAGAGATAATGAAGGCCATTTCATAATACTAAAGGGAGCAATCCAACAAGAAGAAATAACCCTGGTAAATATATATGCACCCAATACGGGAGCATCCAAATACATAAAAAAACTGCTGGAGGACATTAAGGGAGAGATTAATAGCAATACAATCATAGTAGGAGATTTTAATACCCTACTGTCACCCTTTGACAAATCATCTAAACAAAAAATCAGCAAAGAAATATCAATCCTAAATGACTCACTAGAGCAGATGGAATTAATTGACATCTTCAGAACATTCCACCCCAAAGCCACAGTATATACATTCTTCTCAAGTGCACATGGGACATTCTCAAAGATAGACCACATTTTGGGACATAGGCAAAGTCTCTTCAAGTTCAAGAAGATAGAAATCATATCAAGCATCTTCTCAGATCATAGTGGCATAAAACTGGAAATTAACTACAATAAAAATAACCCAAAGAAATCAAACACATGGAGACTAAACAGAATGCTATTAAACAAGGACTGGGTTACCAGAGAAATCAAGGAAGAAATTAAAAACATCCTGGCAACAAATGACAATGAAAACACAACAATCTAAAATCTATGGGACACAGCAAAAGCACTTTTGAGAGGGAAGTTCATATCCCTACAAGCCTATTGCAAAAAACAAAAAAATGGTAACAAATGATCTAACTCTACAACTCAAAGAGTTAGAAAAAGAGCAACAAGAAAAGCCCAGTGTAAGCAGAAGGAAGGAAATAACAATCAGAGCGGAGATAAACGACATAGAGACCAAAGAAACAATACATAAGATCAACAAAACCAAGAGCTGGTTCTTTGAAAGGATAAACAAGATATATGGACCTCTAGCCAGGCTAACCAAGAAACAAAGAGAGAGGACCCAAATAAACAAAATCAGAAATGAAAGAGGTGAAATAACAACAGACCCCACCGAAATACAAAGGATTGTTACAAAATACTACTATTCCAACAAACTGAACAACCTGGAGGAAATGGACATATTCCTAGAGAAATACAAACTTCCAAAACTCAATCAGGAAGAATCTATATATCTCAATAGAACAGTGACTTGGGAAGAAATTGAAACAGTCATCAAAAAGCTTCCAGCAAACAAAAGCCCAGGGCCAGATGGCTTCACAGGAGAGTTTTACCAAACATTCAAGGAAGAATTAAAACCTATCCTCCTCAGACTATTCCAAAAAATCCAAGAGGAAGGAACACTTCCAAACTCCTTCTATGAAGCCAGCATCACCGTAATACCAAAACCAGGTAAAGACAACTCAATGAAAGAGAATTACAGGCCAATATCCCTCATGAACATAGATGCCAAAATCCTCAACAAAATTCTAGTAAATCGACTCCAGAAGAACATCACAAAGATCATACACCATGACCAAGTAGGATTTATTCCAGGAATGCAAGGATGGTACAATCTCCGCAAATCAATAAACGTGATACATCATATAAACAAATTGAAAGATAAAAATCATATAGTCATATCAATTGATGCAGAAAAAGCATTTGATAAAATCCAACACCCTTTCTTGATAAAACTCTCAACAAGGTGGGAGTACAAGGATCATACCTCAACATAGTAAAAGGTTTGGCTCAATGGATAGAGTGTCGGCTTGTGGACTGAAGGGACCTGGGTTCGATTCCCGTCAAGGGCATGTACCTTGGTTGTGGGCATATCACCAGTAGGGGGTGTGCAAGAGGCAGCTGATCGATGACTCTCTCTCATTGATGTTTCTAGCTTTCTATCTCTCTCCCTTCCTCTCTGTACATAATCAATAAAATATATTTTAAAAAAATATATTTTTTAAAAGCTATATATGATAAACCCACAGCTAACATTATACTTAATGGGCAAAAACTAAAACCATTCCCTCTAAGAACAGGAACAAGACAGGGATGCCCACTCTCGCCACTTCTGTTCGACACAGTACTGAAAGTACTAGCCATTGCAATTAGAGAAGAGGAGGAAATAAAAGGCATCCAAATTGGAAAAGAAGAAGTAAAATTATCCTTATTTTGCAGATGACATGATATTGTACATAAAAAAACCCAAAAGACTCCATTAAAAAACTAATTGACTTAATAAATGAATTTGGCAATGTAGCCAGGATACAAAATTAATGCCAAGAAATCCATGGCATTTCTATACACCAACAGTGAAATTACAGAAACAGAGACTAAAAAAGCAATTCCATTAACCATCGCACCAAAAAATTCAGATACCTAGGAAT
>NW_023425486.1:0-95955 GCF_014108245.1 Pipistrellus kuhlii
TCTCCTTCCCGCTAGGGCAGTCCATTGGCACAGTCAACTGTACTTCTCTGTGAGCAATGTGTGAGCCTCTGGAACTTCCTTTTGCCGCTCCCCTGAGTTTCCACCTTACAGCCCAGGCTCCCTCTGTATGAGCCTGGGTCCCCAGGGTCTGGCCTAGAAACTGGGGTTCAGTGCAGTTGGAACTGGGGCTCAGCACAGTCTGGAGCCTTTGTCTCCTTCCTGCTAGGGCAATCTAGCAGCAGAGTCAACAGTCCATCCTCTGTATGAAATGTGCTCGCCTCGGGACTGTTTTTCGCCCGCTCCCCTTAGGGTCTGCCTTAAAGCCAGACTCCCTCCTTATGTGTCTGGGTCTCCAGAATTTCGCCCAGAACTGGGGTTCAGTGCTGTCGGAACTGGGTTTAGCACAGTCCGTAGCTTTCATCTCCTTCCCACTAGGGAACGCCAGCCAGGCACTCAGCCTCCCCCTTCTCTTCGGCTCAGTCCTCTCCGTGAGTGCAATGTGTCTCCGTACCTTAGGCTTTTACAGCTCCTCTGATTGTTCTTCTGGTTTTCTCTTTCCTTCTCGTTGTAGAATTTCCAGTCAGTCGACTTTCCTGTAGTTCTGGGTAATGTCCATTTTGCATTTTAGTTTGTATTTTATTGAATTGTTGTGTGAAGCTGCAGTTAGGTGTTTACCTATGCGTGTCGTCTTGGTTCTCCCCAGCTTTTCCCAGCTAATCGTGATTCTTATAATTGGTTTGAATATGGGAAATACTTTTTCAACCAATTCTTCTTTTGATGTCACTAAACTGCAGAGTTATGAGGCAATAAAATTCATCCTGAGGTCAGATCAACCAGCACCTTTCCATTCCCAATTTCCAGCAATTGATGTGAGAATATCTCAGCTGATTGATCATTTTGCAGCTGGACAGGTATATTTGTAGTTAATTTTAATGTCTTTACATGTTGCCACAAGATTATTTCAGGCAAGCATTTATTTTGTTTGCTGGTGTTGATGAGGAATTACAGGTAATGTTTGTCTGAAATCTCCTGCAAGCAATATTAATGCGTTCCCAAATGGTCTGATGTCTCTACACAAATCTTTCAATGATCGATGAAGATCCTCGAGCGATTTTTTTGTGTGCTATTTGCATTCATCCTAATTAATAAGTTTGCATTTCTGCAATATATTTGCAATTCTGGATTGCTTTGGAAATATTGCATGTGGGAGTTTCATATGAATTGCCTGTTCAATGGCAATTTCAAAAGCCGAATGAACAGTTCTTCCACAATGTCGCAGCTATTCTGAATGACGCAATAGCTAAGGCTATGTCATTTTGGGATCGAATTGATGTCAGAATCAATTGTAATTAGGAACGTTTTACCAATTCCTCCTGGCGCATCTAAGAAGAAGATTTCTCCAACCCCATTATTGACAGTTTGATAACTTGATCATAAATGCATTTTTTTTTCAAGTGTTAGCTTGGGAATATTTGATTGCACATATGACAAAAGATCACCAGTGTTATAATTTTGTTCCTGACACAATTCTACATTGAAGCAGCAGGAGAGGATTCGGTGATGGCATTCCCAATTGATTGAGAACTTTGTTCGCGATTTCTAAGCAGAAATCTTCAATCATTACCAACATTGAAATGGAATAGTAAAATTGGAAATTTGAAATCGTAAATGGGTTGTAAATCAGAAACATTGAAATGGAATCATAAAATATTTACTATACGTGTTGCTTTTATGTCCAACAGATGGCGCTGTTTTCCAAAAAAGCATATTTTTACCTGTCACAGGTGTGACATCTAAATAATAGTAGGTATAAGGTATATAAAACATGCGCATATTCCAATGCAATATTGTATCAAAATTTAAAGCAATGGTGATGAAATTTCGGAGATTTAAGATTTTGAACAAGCGAACATTTACATTTTTATTTATATAGATGAATTTTTGGAGAGTCCTTTCTAGGTCTGTGAAATATGCCATTGGTATTTTAATGGGGATTGCATTGAATCTACAGATTGCTTTGGAAAGTATGGACATTTTGATGATGTTTATTCTACCAATCCATGAACATGGTATGTTCTTCCATCTATTTACATCTTCGTCTATCTCTTTTTTCAATGTCGTGTAGTTTTCCGCATATAGGTCTTTTACCTCCTTAGTTAAGTTTATTCCCAGGTATCTTAATTTTTTGGGTGCGATGGTAAATGGGATTGCCTTTTTAGTTTCTGTTTCTGCAAGTTCACTATTGGTGTATAGGAAATGCCATAGATTTCTTGGCATTAATTTTGTATCCTGCTACATTGCTGAATTAATTTAAGTCTAATAATTTTTTGATGGAGTCTTTAGGGTTTTCTATGTACTGTATCATGTCATCTGTGAATAAGGACAGTTTTACTTCTCTTTTTCCAATTTGGATGCCTTTTATGTCTTCTTCTTGTCTGATCACAATGGCTAGCACTTCAGTACTATGTTGAACAGAAGTGGTGAGAGTGGGCATCCTGTTTTGTTCCTGTACTTAGGAAAATGGTTTTAGTTTTTGCCCATTGAGTATGATGTTGGCTGTGGGTTGTCATATATGGCTTTTCTGATGTTGAGGTATGATCCTTCTATTCCTACCTTGCTGAGAGTTTTATCAATAAAGGGTGTTAGATTTTGTCAAATACTTTTTCTGTGTAAATTGATATAACTATGTGATTTAATTCTCAATTTGTTTATGTGATGTATCATGTTTATTGATTGCGGATATTGTATCATCCTTGCATCCCTGGGATAAATCCTACTTAGTCATAGTGTATGATCTTTCTGATGTATTGCTGGATCTGATTTGCTAGAATTTTTGTTGAGGATTCTGGCATCTATGTTCATGAGGGATATTGGCCTGTAATTCTCTTTCATTGTGTTGTCTTTATCTGGTTTGGTATTAGGGTGATGCTGGTTTCATAGAAAGAACTTGGAAGTGTACCTTCCTCTTGGAATTTTTTTGGAATAGTCTGAGAAGGATAGGTTTTAGTTCTTCCTTGAATGTTTGGTAAAAACTCCCATGTGAAGCTGTCTGGCCCTGGGCTTTTGTATGCCAGAAGCTTTTTGATGACTACTTCAATTCCTTCAATAGTTATAGGCCTATTGAGATTTTTAGAATCTTCCTGATAGAGCTGTGGAAGGTTGTATTTTTCTAAAAATATGTCATTTCCTCATGTTATCTAAATGTTGGAGTAGAGTTTTTATAGTAATTAAAAAAATCCTTTGTATTTCTGTAGGGTCCATTGTTATCTCACCTCTTTAATTTCTGAGTTTGTTTATCTGGGTCTCTCTCTTTGCTTCTGGTGAGGCCTCACTAGAGGTTCATCAATCTTGGTGTCCGGTCAAGAACTAGCTCTTTGTTTCATTGATCTTTTGTATTTTTTTTGGTCTTTAATGTCATTTATTTCTTCTCTGATGTTGTGTTTTTTTTTTTTTTTTTTTGGCTTTGAGAAAGGTTTTATTATGAAATCATAAGCCAGGAGACGGAAAACAAGGCTCAAATATCTTTAACCCAGGTAAGTTTTAAGAGGTTAGGAGAAAAAAGACTGGTATATAAAAGCACTGTCAGGGCAAGTTTGATTGAAGAGCTTTGGACCTTGGCCATTTATGGAAAGGGGCTTCAGCACCAGATCTTCTGGGACAACTGACCCTTTGCTTCTGAAAGGGTTCCAGTGTTCAAGTTTTGGTCATGTCCCAGTCATTTTGTTCTGGAAGATGGGGGGAAGGGCGGCTGTGGTTCTGGGTGCAACTGGAGGTCAAATTGTCTCCTTTGAACATGCTTCAGCTGCATGACTTGTGGTTTTGGTCTGTGTCTCTGAAAAGCAACTCAATATCTTGTTAGAAATAGGATAGATCATGTCTGAACTGATTCTGCAGTTACAAGCAACACAGCTAAATGGTCTGGCTCAGGGTTTCTCAAAATTTTGCAGTTATCTCAAGGTTTGATTGAGGAAGGATCCACTTCCAAGCTCACTCAATCAACACTCAGTGTTGCTGGCAAACTGCTTGAGTAGCCTTAAGACATGTTAGCTGATTTCACTTAGAGCACATGTGTCAAACACAAGGCCCTCGGGCCAATCCGTCCCACCAGGCCTTGCAATGTGGCCCGCACCGCGCTGTCATCACTGCACTCTGCTGCGTTTCCATCACAATGACAGTTTATGACTGTTCAGTAAACCATTTGGCCCGCGATTTAGGCTGGATTTTAGATTTTGGCCCCTTCTCTGATTGAGTTCAACACCCCTAACTTAGAGCAAGTAATATGAAGTAAAGAGAGAGTAGGAGAGATGGAGGGAAGAAGAACACTCAGGGAAGAAACTATAGTCTTTATAACTTAATCTCAGAAGTGACATCCTTTGCTATAATCTATTTGATAGAAGCAAGTCATTAAGTCCAGCCCATACTCAGTATCAAAGAATCTGTGAGCATGACATGTTTTAAACAGTACCACATCCAAATTATTAACCTTCCTAAAGCCCAGTTCATCACACCTTTTCTTAGCACCAGTTCAAAAACTTTGTACGATTTCTCCAAAGTATAAACCCTTAGCTAGATAATCAATTCCTTAACCTACTCTTCTAGCCTCATCTCCCATTCCTCCCTCTGCACATTCTTGGTCTAGCCACTTACTACCAAAACAATGCCATGCACCTTCTCCTGAATTCATACCATTCCCTTGGCCTACCAGTCTGGTTCTCAAACTTGAACTCAGGTGACACATCTGACAGTTCCTAATGCTCTTAACACATACTAGAAAAAATGATAAATGAAGCCGAACATAACAATTCATAATCTTGTGCTAAAACTAGTTTCACCTTTATACTAGATTCTAGAATAGATATGTGAGAGTAAGCAACAGAGATTTAAGAAAATTTCTTCTAAACTGATCAAAGAAAAAAAAACTGATAAAAGACAAAGTCATTATTAGAGATCAGCAGAATACCCATTCCTCCCACATTTGGCAATGTGCAAGGAGCATTTTGGGGGAAAACAACTGATAGGGAAAGTCTCCTCTCATTCCTTGTCTCTCAAAGATTCCATAGCTGGTTCCAAAAAGACTACAACCATCCTGAAGGTCCATTGAAAAAGCTCCTAAAAAAACAAACAAACAAATGAAAAACACAAAGAAAGAAAAAACAAAACGAAGAAAAGCTCCCAAATAAACTATTGTTTTATCTACATGCAGGAAGGAGATTCCGAGTTAAACAGTTGAGGTAGAGAACCTCCAAGATACATTAAGAGACAAAAACCGCGCAGGCCCTTAGAGTGTAGCTGCGCGCATCAAAGCGTCGTGGGGTCTTCCAGGTCAAGGGCAACTCACTACCCAGGTCTGGGTTGCTGGTTCGCTCTTGGGGCGGGCGCAGGAGACAGCCAGTCATTGTGTCTCTCTCACATCAATGCAAAAAGAGAGAAAGAGAAAAAGTCAACGTACAGACCAATAAGTATAGTTGGCTACCATTTGTTTTGTTTTGTTTTTAAAGACTAACTTTAAACCCAGCCACACACAGAGAGAGAAAAATGATACCAGCCGTATCCAGAGAGAGAAATTCTAACTACAGTGGTGCCTCACACAACGAACTTAATTCGTTCCAGGAGCAAGTTTGTTATGCGAAAAGTTCGTTATGTGAAACGTGTTTTCCCATAACAATACATGTTAAAAAAAATAATTCGTTCTGTAGCATAAAATATGCTAAGATGACATAAAAAAAGATAAATTTTTTGTTATTATTTTTATTTAGATACATCTAAAAACATAATTTTTTTTTAAAAAAAACACACATTTTTTAATTTTAATACAGACTAAGTAGAGTCTACCGAATCTTGCACATCTTCATCCATTTTCTGCTTTTTGGCCGATGGTTTCATGAAAAAACCTGTCCAAAGTCGTTTGTTTTTCTCTTTTCTCCAACATCTGCCGGAAATAACGGACAAGAGTATCGGAGTAAAGATCGTTGATCCTGTTTGCTTCAGCTGAATCCGGATAGTGGGCATTGGTAAACTCCTGAACTGCTTTCCATTTGACCAGGATGTTCTTGATGTCAGCAGTTGGGATTGGTTGATTGTTTGATTGTTGCTCCTCGTTATCAGATGACGCTTCCCTTTGAGCATTGTCCTGTTGCTGGACCAGAAGTGCTTGGAGCTCTTCAGTTGTCAGCTCTTCTTCGTGTTCCTCAATAAGCTCCTCTACATCCTCTTCCTCTACCTCTAATTCCAACCTTTGGGCCACTGTGATGATGTCCTTCACCACTTCTGTGTCATCAACTACTGCTTCTTCCTGGGTCCACGAAGGCACAAGCATCTTCCAAGCAGAAATGAGGGTCCTTTGTGACACTTCTTCCCAGGCCTTCTGTATAAGTCGTATTGCCATAAGGACATCAAATTTCTCCTTCCAAAACTTTCGGACAGTCATATTGTCTCCACCAAACTCGCATTCTTCAAACACCTTATTAAAGAGGGCTCTAGTGTAGAGTTTTTTAAAGTTCGCAATAACTTGCTGATCCATTGGCTGAAGAATGGATGTGGTGTTTGGTGGCAAATACTGCACCTTGATAAAAGGATAATTTTCCTGCAATATTTCCTCTAGGTCTTTTGGGTGAGAAGGGGCATTGTCAAGTATCAGAAGGGCTTTGAGTGGCAGTTCTTTTTCCAGCAAGAATTTCTTCACGGCAGGAGCAAAGGTTTCCAGAATCCATTCGTTGAAGATAACTTGGGTCACCCAGGCTTTTTGATTGGACTTACAATGGACGGGCAGTTTGGACTTAATAACGTTATTTTTCTTGAAAATTCTTGGATTTTCAGAGTGATAAACCAATAGAGGTTTGATCTTGAGGTCTCCGCTGGCATTAGACGAAAACATAAGGGTAAGTCTGTCCTTCATGGCTTTGTGTCCTGGCAATTTCTTCTCCTCTTTTGTAATGAAGGTTCTGCTTGGCATTCTTTTCCAGAAAAGACCCATTTCATCGGCATTGAACACTTGTTGTGGCCAGTATCCTTCATCCTTAATACATTTTTGAAAGTTAATAGAGAACTTTTCTGCTTCTTTCTTGTCAGCACTGCCAGCCTCACCATGCATAGTAACGCTGTGGATTCCACAACTTTTCTTAAATCTAAAAAACCACCCCCTGCTGGCTTTGAATTCTTCTTCATTATCTTGATTGCTGCTACTTCCAGGGACGTTTTTCTTTAGATCGTCATAAATTCTCTTGGCTTTGTGACAGATAATATCTTGGGTTGTTACGTCACCTTTCACCTGCCTGTCCTTAATCCAAATTGCTAATAGCCTCTCCATTTCCTCGTGGATTGAAGACCTATGTTTTTCATGAAATAGTTTGATACTCCTTTGGCTACTTTGGCTGATTTGATTGCATCCTTATTTGTCAAAATGGTGAAAATGGTGGTCTTGCTGAGGCCAAACTCTTTGACGAGGTCACACTGTTTTACCCCACATTCACTCCTTCTAATTATTTCCTGTTTCATTTCAACAGAAATCACCTTCCTGCTTTTTTTTAGAAGCCATGATATAAAAAAAATATTGAGTTTAACTTAAAAGGACGACTGCTGTGATACGTGCGTGATTTAATTCGTAATGAAGAACGATTGCCGCGATACGTGCTTAAGTTAAGCGTAGTGACTAACGACTGCCTGCAGTGCCTGCGCGGAAGGATGCAATACATCGGCAGCGATCGTGGAAGCTCGGGCAAAGCAGTCGTGGAAGCTCGGGCAAAGCGGTCGTGGAAGCTTGGGCGACTTCGTTGTGTGAAACGAAGTTCATTGTATGAATCATGAAACGAAGTTCGTTGTGTGCAGCGTTCGCTGTGCGAGGCGTTCTTTATGCGAGGCACCACTGTAAACGAGTTAGAGACAAGCAACCTACCAGAGCAAGAATTCAGAGTAATGATCATAGGATGGCTAAAAAGAATGGAAAAGAAATTTGACAATAACCAAGAAGAAATGAGGAAGAACCATGAGGAATTGAAGAACCAAGAAGAAATGAGAAATGACATCGCTACCATGAAGAACTCAATAGAAAGCATCAAGAGTAGACTAGATGAAGCAGAGGACTGCATCAGTGAGCTAGAAGACAAGATGGAAAAAAATACCCAATTAGAGCAACTTCTAGAAAAAAAAAAAATTAAAAAGCAGGAGGAGAGCCTATGGGAGCTTTGGGACAATACAAAACAAAATAATATTTGAATAATAGGGGTTCCAGAAGGAAAGGAAACTGAGGTAGACATGGAAAAAGTATTTCAAGAAATAATGACAGAAAACTTTCCTGAGATAGAGAAGAAAAAAACCCACACAAATCCAAGATGCTCACAGAGTCCCAAGCAAAATGAATCCCAGAAGACAGACACCTAGGTATATTATAATTAAATTGGCAAACAACAACGACAAAGTAAGAATCTTAAAAGCAGCCAGAGAGAAACAGAAAGTTACATACAAAGGAACCCCCATCAGACTAGCAACTGATTTCTCAACAGAAATTTATCAGACCAGAAGGGAATGGGATGAAATATACAAAGTCATGCAAAGGAAGGGTCTGAATCCAAGAATACTGTACCCAGCAAGGCTATCAATCAAAATTGAAGGTGAAATCAGGAGCTTCACAGACAAAAAAAGACTGCAGGAATTTATCTCCACCAAACCAGCAATGCAAGAAATGCTAAAGGGTCTACTGTAAAAATAAAGAAATAGAAAGCGAAGAAGGAACACGGGTATAGAATAAAAATGACGTCAAATGAGTACCTATCAATAATAACCTTAAATGTAAATGGACTAAATGCTCCAATCAAAAGACATAGGGTAACAGATTGGATAAGAAAACAAGACCCATACATCTGTTGTCTACAAGAAACCCACCTCAGAAAAAAAGACACACACAGACTGAGGGTGAAGGGATGGAAAAAGGTTTTCCAGGCGAATGGAAATGAAAAAAAAAGCTGGAGTAGCAATACTTATATCTGACAAATTAGATCTCAGAGTGAAGGACATAACAAGAGATAATGAAGGCCATTTCATAATACTAAAGGGAGCAATCCAACAAGAAGAAATAACCCTGGTAAATATATATGCACCCAATACGGGAGCACCCAAATACATAAAAAAACTGTTGGAGGACATTAGGGAGAGATTAATAGCAATACAATCATAGTAGGAGATTTTAATACCCCACTGTCACCCTTTGACAAATCATCTAAACAAAAAATCAGCAAAGAAATATCAATCCTAAATGACTCACTAGAGCAGATGGAATTAATTGACATCTTCAGAACATTCCACCCCAAAGCCACAGTATATACATTCTTCTCAAGTGCACGTGGGACATTCTCAAAGATAGACCACATTTTGGGACATAGGCAAAGTCTCTTCAAGTTCAAGAAGATAGAAATCATATCAAGCATCTTCTCAGATCATAGTGGCATAAAACTGGAAATTAACTACAATAAAAATAACCCAAAGAAATCAAACACATGGAGACTAAACAGAATGCTATTAAACAAGGACTGGGTTACCAGAGAAATCAAGGAAGAAATTAAAAACATCCTGGCAACAAATGACAATGAAAACACAACAATCTAAAATCTATGGGACACAGCAAAAGCACTTTTGAGAGGGAAGTTCATATCCCTACAAGCCTATTGCAAAAAACAAAAAAATGGTAACAAATGATCTAACTCTACAACTCAAAGAGTTAGAAAAAGAGCAACAAGAAAAGCCCAGTGTAAGCAGAAGGAAGGAAATAACAATCAGAGCGGAGATAAACGACATAGAGACCAAAGAAACAATACATAAGATCAACAAAACCAAGAGCTGGTTCTTTGAAAGGATAAACAAGATATATGGACCTCTAGCCAGGCTAACCAAGAAACAAAGAGAGAGGACCCAAATAAACAAAATCAGAAATGAAAGAGGTGAAATAACAACAGACCCCACCGAAATACAAAGGATTGTTACAAAATACTACTACAACTCTATTCCAACAAACTGAACAACCTGGAGGAAATGGACATATTCCTAGAGAAATACAAACTTCCAAAACTCAATCAGGAAGAATCTATATATCTCAATAGAACAGTGACTTGGGAAGAAATTGAAACAGTCATCAAAAAGCTTCCAGCAAACAAAAGCCCAGGGCCAGATGGCTTCACAGGAGAGTTTTACCAAACATTCAAGGAAGAATTAAAACCTATCCTCCTCAGACTATTCCAAAAAATCCAAGAGGAAGGAACACTTCCAAACTCCTTCTATGAAGCCAGCATCACCGTAATACCAAAACCAGGTAAAGACAACTCAATGAAAGAGAATTACAGGCCAATATCCCTCATGAACATAGATGCCAAAATCCTCAACAAAATTCTAGTAAATCGACTCCAGAAGAACATCACAAAGATCATACACCATGACCAAGTAGGATTTATTCCAGGAATGCAAGGATGGTACAATCTCCGCAAATCAATAAACGTGATACATCATATAAACAAATTGAAAGATAAAAATCATATAGTCATATCAATTGATGCAGAAAAAGCATTTGATAAAATCCAACACCCTTTCTTGATAAAAACTCTCAACAAGGTGGGAGTACAAGGATCATACCTCAACATAGTAAAAGGTTTGGCTCAATGGATAGAGTGTCGGCTTGTGGACTGAAGGGACCTGGGTTCGATTCCCGTCAAGGGCATGTACCTTGGTTGTGGGCATATCACCAGTAGGGGGTGTGCAAGAGGCAGCTGATCGATGACTCTCTCTCATTGATGTTTCTAGCTTTCTATCTCTCTCCCTTCCTCTCTGTACAAAATCAATAAAATATATTTTTTAAAAAAATATTTTTTAAAAGCTATATATGATAAACCCACAGCTAACATTATACTTAATGGGCAAAAACTAAAACCATTCCCTCTAAGAACAGGAACAAGACAGGGATGCCCACTCTCGCCACTTCTGTTCGACACAGTACTGAAAGTACTAGCCATTGCAATTAGAGAAGAGGAGGAAATAAAAGGCATCCAAATTGGAAAAGAAGAAGTAAAATTATCCTTATTTGCAGATGACATGATATTGTACATAAAAAAACCCAAAAGACTCCATTAAAAAACTAATTGACTTAATAAATGAATTTGGCAATGTAGCAGGATACAAAATTAATGCCAAGAAATCCATGGCATTTCTATACACCAACAGTGAAATTACAGAAACAGAGACTAAAAAAGCAATTCCATTAACCATCGCACCAAAAAAATTAAGATACCTAGGAATAAATTTAACTAAGTAAGTGAAGGACCTATTTGCGGAAAACTACACGACACTGAAAAAAGATAGAGAAAGATGGAAGGAGATGGAAGAACATACCATGTTCATGGATTGGTAGAATCAACATCATCAAAATGTCCATACTTCCTAAAGCAATCTATAGGTTTAATGCACTCCCCATTAAAATACCAACAGCATATTTCACTGACCTAGAAAGAACTCTCCAAAAGTTCATTTGGAACAATAAAAGACCCCAAATAGCCACAGCAATCCTGAGAAAGAAGAATAAAGTAGGAGGGATCTCAATACCAGACTTCAAACTGTATTACAAAGCCACTGTTCTCAAAACAGCCTGGTACTGGCACAAGAACAGACATATAGATCAATGGAATTGAATCAAGAATCCAGATATCAACCCAAATCAGTATGCTCAATTAATATTTGACAAAGGAGGCACGAATATACAATGGAGTCAAGACAGTTTCTTCAATAAATGGTGTTGGGGAAATTGGACAGACACATGCAAAAGAATGAAACTAGATCACCAACTTACACCATACACAAAAATAAAATCAAAATGGATACAGGACTTAAACATCAGACTGGAAACCATAAAAATACTAGAAGCATCCACAGGCAGCAAAATGTCAGACATATGCCAAAAGAACTTCACTGATACTGCCCCTAGGGCAATGGAAGCTAAAGAGAAAATAAACAAATGGGACTACATCAAAATAAAAAGCTTTTTTACAGCAAAGGAAACCATCAACAAAACAACAAGAAAGCCCACTGTGTGTGGAGAACATATTTGCAAATGTTACCACTGATAAAGGTTTAATCTCCAACATCTACAGACAGCTTATATAACTAAATAAAAGGAAGATGAATGATCCAATTAAAAAATGGGCAATGGACCTAAATAAAATCTACTTAAAAGAAGACAGAAGGAAGGCCAAAAGGCACATGAAAACATGCTCAAAGTCACTAATTATCCGAGAGATGCAAATCAAAACAACAATGCGGTACCATCTCACACCTGTCAGAACGGCCAACATCAACACATCAACAAACGACAAGTGTTGGCGAGGTTTTGGAGAAAAAGGAACCCTCGTGCACTGCTGGTGGGAATGCAGACTGGTGCAACCACTGTGGAGAACAGTGTGGAGTTTCCTCAAAAAACTGAAAATGGAACTCCCATTTGACCCAGTAATCCCACTCCTAGGAATATATTCCAAGAAACTAGAAACACCAATCAGAAAGGATATATGCACCCCTATGTTCATAGCAGCATTTGGAAACAGCCTAGGTGCCCGGCAGCAGATGATTGGATCCAAAAAGAAGTGGTACATCTACACAATGGAATACTATGCTGCCATAAAAAAGAAGTTATTCTCATCATTTGCAGCAACCTGGATGGAATTGGAGAACATCATGCTGAGTGAAATAAACCAAGAGAAACACCACATGACCTCACTCATTTATGGATAATAAAGAACATTATAAACTGATGAACCAAAATATAGATATAGAGACTGTAAAGCAAGAAGCAGACTCTCAAATTACAGCGGGGTGGGGAGAGAGATATGGGGGAGATAACAGATCAACCGAAGGACTTGTATACATGCATGTAAGTACAACCAATGGACATAAAACTCTGGGGAGAGAGGGTATGTATGGGAGGGAGGGGGGCAAAAAAAATCAATAAAATATATTAAAAATATAAAAATAAAAAAAATAAAAATAAAATAAAATAAAAAAAGAATGATGTAAAAACACACACACACACACACACACACACACACACACACACACACCCAAAAAAAAACACACCACACAACAACTTTACCAGGTGATTCTCATTATGAGAGAAGTTTGGGAAACACTGCAATAGACTATTCAGCAGTTTTCTAGGTGTGTCCTTTCAAGTTCCTGATTTACTGGTTGGTGCCAGGCAGGGGGTCATTATTAAATACATCTGGTCTTGAGGTCAATCATGGGGTCGCTTGTAGGGTTTTGCTGCTTTTCTGGAACTGGAGCTGAAATAGAACTAAGGTCTAGATGTTATCTCTATGGAGGAAAAGTCAGGGGGTCCAAACTACAAGACTAGTGGTATGCTAAGGGAGGAAAGGTCAGCTTATGGGTGAGGTCCTGGGCACCCAGGACTTTCTGCCCTAGTGACCTTCTGAAGCTAGCCTATTGTGCTTGCTCTGCTCATGGCTGTAAACTGCCTATCAAATCTCCACTCCTCCAACTTCACATAGCGTCCTGCCTGTGTGTTTATACATTGTCTTCCACCTGTGTACGTAAATCTCTGTGTCCAAATCCCCATTTTTATAATGGCACCAGTTATATTATCGATAACATGCTGTCTTAATTTCTAGCGTGATATCTTTCTGTGCTATTATTCAGCCCATCATAGGTAGTATGTGTGACAGATGTGTATCTACATCGAGGTGCAGGGGAACTTTTACCTTGAACTGCCTGTCTTTTGGAAAGGACTTTGTCCCAGCTGGAGACCCTCCTTTTGTTATTATGAAGGTCCTCAGCACTCTCCCTGAACACTGGTGTGTTATTAGGGAGAACTGGAGAGACTGGATTTTATACTGCCTGAGTCTCTGCAATGAATGGCAGATCAGGGAATTTGGGTTCACTGCTCCAGCCTGCAGAGATGAACTGAGGGTGTTGTGTGCATGTTCAATGTGTTCCTGTAAAATAACAAAGTTTCTTCATTGTCTCGGGACATGGCTTTTGCTTTGGATTCAGGAACAACAGAGTTCTATTTATTTTCAAAAAGGTTTGTTGTTGGAGGAATTAATGGGCCAGATTTCCCAGACATGAGTGGGAATGAGGTGGAGGTTCTTGGGGTGCCACTGAAATAATCCTTTTCAGAAGCTTCAGTGGAAAGATGGGATGTGGAAAATTTTATTGGCATGAACTTACATTCCTTAGTTTCAAATGTCCCATTTCCCCCAAGCCAGTTCTGGAAAAGGGGCACCTGGGAGTTCAGCAAAGCTAGAAGGAGGGCCAATGACCAGAGTTTCCATTCCATGCTGCAACCAAGTGTGGTTCAGCATCCAAGCTAATTAAGGTCTATTAGTCCATGTGTGGAGTCCAACATACTGTGCAGCACATGGGCACGAGGAGAGCACCCCTGCCACAGGAGTCCCAAGAAGGAGAAGAGAGAGAGAGCTTCCATTGTTTAGAAGTTTAAATATTCATGTTTCTCGAGCTTGCAGTGGCCATGCCCATTCTGGCCACTAACTAGCTGGAAGGTGTGATTGACAGGTAAGTAGGTAGGGACCTGGAAAATCAGGAAAATGGCCCCTTTTTTCCTTTATCGTGGCCTTCCACAATTTATGAGAAGCAACTGGCAATTAAACCTCAAGATCGTTGGCTCCTCTGTGGGACAAGATAAGCTACTCTCAAGGCTACACTCTGTTATTCCCTTCCTCTCTGCTGTTTTCACAACTCAGAAAATTCGCACCAAGGAGTCTTTTAAAAAAAATTTAATAAATCTTTATTGTTCATATTATTACAAATGTTCCTCATTTTTTCCCTCCATTGCTCCCCTCCACCAAGTTTCCACCCCTCCCTCTGCCCTTTCCCCACCCCCCACTGTCCTCATCCATAGGTGCACAGTATATGTTCAGTCTTCCCGCACCCCCCACTCCCCTTTTCCCTGAGAATCGTCAGTCCACACCCCTTCCATACCTCTGATTCTATTATATTCACCAGTTAATATAGTTCATCAGGTTTTTTAATTCCCTTGGTTTTTATATTCACTTGTTAATAGTTATGTATTTGTTGTTTATAATTTTTATCTTTATCTTCTTCCACTTCCTAAAGAACCCCCTTCAGCAATTTATACAATCCTAGTTTGGTGGTGATGAACTCCTTTAGCTTTTTTTATTTTTATTTGTGAAGCTTTTTATCTGGCCTTTGATTCTGAGTGATAGCTTTGCTGGGTAGATTATTTTTGGCTGTAGGTTCTTGCTATTCATTACTTTGAATATTTCTTGCCATTCCCGTCTGGCCTGCATGGTTTCTGTTGAGAAATCAGCTGACAATCGAATAGATGCTCTTTTATAGGTAACTACCTGCTTTTCTCTTGCTGTTTTAAATATTCTCTCTTTGTCTTTTGCTCTTGGAATTTTAATTATGATGTGTCTTGGTGTGGTCCTCTTTGGATTCCTTTTGTTTGGGGTTCTGTGCGTTTCCTGGATTTGTAAGTCTATTTCTTTCACCAGGTGGAGGAAGTTTTCTGTCACTATTTCTTCAAATATGTTTTTGGTATCTTGCTCTCTCTCTTCTTCTGGGACCCCCATAATTCTGATGTTGGTTCGCTTGAAGTTGTCCCAGAGGCGTCTTACACTATCTTCAACTTTCTGGATTCTCTTGTCTTCTTGATTTTGCGGAGGAGTGTCCTCTGGCTCTTTGTGTTCCAAATGTTTGACTTGATTCTTGCGATCTTCCAGTGTGTTTTAGGACTCTGTGTAATATTTTTTTATTTCAGACAATGTATTCTTTATTTCTAGTTGATCCCTTTTCATATCCTCATAGGTCTGTATTTTATCGGCCTTTTCTAGGAAATTCTTGAAAAACCTTATAAGCATGGTTTTGAACTCTATATCCAGTTGCTTTTTGTCCTTCATTTCTTTCATTTGTGATCTGTTTCCTTGTTTTGGCATTTTTGCTGTTTCCCTGAGTTGGTAGGGTTGCTTTGTGGGCTGGGTGTTCTATATAATTCAATGGGTCAGCCTCACAGTTGCCTGATGTGGATACTCTTGGTACATTCGTTTGTGGACTGTATGTATAGCCTTGTTGTAGTTAAGTCTTGATTATTGTTGGTATCACTGAGAGGAACTGAGCTCCTGGCCAGTTGGCTATGAGGATCAGCTGTGTCTATGCCGGGAGACAGCATTATTCAACTAGACTTGGAAAATTGCAAAAGCCTCTTTGTTCAGCTTAGTTGGGGTAGAGTTTCAGGGTGGAGCCTACAGCCTTGGCTTCCTGTCAGCCCTACTTTATGAGGTTACTGAGTCTCAGTGTTCCTCAGTGTCCTTTGGTACTGGCTGCAAGCACCTCTGAGAGAAAGGTGCCCTTGAGTTTCGCCCACTACCAAACACTCTAGTCTCTCCTCCAATGAGCCCGGAACTGGAGTTCAGTGCAGTTGGAAGTGGGGTTAAGAGCAGTCTGGAGCTTTGGTTGCCTTCCCACTAAGGCAATCCAGCAGCACAGTCAACAGTCTGTCCTCTGTGCACATTCAGATGCGCACCTCCAGGGCTCTGCCTTTTGCCGCTCTCCTGAGTTTCCACCTTTCAGCCCAGGGTCCCTCCATATGAGCCTGGGTTCCCAGGGTCTGGCCTAGAAATTGGGTTCAATGCAGTCGGAACTGGGGTTCAGCACAGTCTGGAGCTTTTATCTCCTTCCCACTAGGGCACATGTGTCAAACACAAGGCTTGCGGGCCAAATCCGTCCCTCCAGGCCTTGCAATGTGACCTGCACCGCGCTGTCATCACTGCACTCCACTGCGTTTCCATCACAATGACAGTTTATGACTGTTCAGTAAACCATTCGGCCCGCGATTTAGGCTGGATTTTAGATTTTGGCCCCTTCTCTGATTGAATTCGACACCTAGTGACTAGGGAATGCCAGCCAGGCACTTAGCCGCTCCCTCCTCTCTGGCTCTGTCCTCTCCCCACACGTGCACCGTATCTCTGTATCTTGTACCTTAGGCTTTTACATCTCCTCTGATTATCCTTCTGGTTTTCTTTCCTTCTAGTTGTAGAATTCCCAGTCAGTCAACTTTCCTGTAGTCCTGAATAATGTCCATTTTGTATTTTATTTATATTTTTTGAAATTGTTGAGTTAGGTTTTACCTATGCCACCATCTTGGTTTCTCCTTCCATTCGCACCAAAGAGTCTTTAGTCCTCTTTTTCACTCCCCTTCAAACAAACCTATTTTGAACTCTTCATAACTTTTGCTCTAAGCATGTTTTACAGGCTTAATCTGCCAGACTGTCTCCTGGAAAGTAAACTAACTGTAACTTTTCAAGACACCCTGGCATCTGCTCAACTTCATTACAAATCCTCCTCCTTTCCTTGTCACCTAGCAACAGCAACCTGTAACTCTTTAAAAATGGAAGCTGCTCTTTGTTTCCTGCCCTATATTGACTGGCAATACTTGTTCCTTTACTCACCTGGAAAGCAAAATAAACTGTCTCTCTGCATCTCTTCTTTTAGTTGTGATTTTTTTTCACATCCCTTGTCACAGGCCAAACCCTAACAGTACCTCCATGTCACTTAGACCTTTACTAGGCATGGCTCTAAATTGCCTTTGTCTATTCCCTTCCTCCATCAATCAACAGGGAACAGACTTGGAGAATGTTAAATGCAGCTTTTTGGCAAAGCTGTATAAATGCCTATATTATTTGGTCTCCCCTTTCACTCCTTTCCTGTTAAATAATAACCAGGTTATTGCAATGGCTTCAAGTTCACAGAAAACTTACCTTACTGTTAAGTCCTTTCTACCTCTCAACAATGAAGTGAATAATGCATCCCTTCTTCAAGGTTCTGCTACACCCGGAGCCCTGATACATGCAGCCCACAGGAGGGAGGAGAGGGCCACAGACTGCTCAAGATTCTTGCTTTAACTCATAGAGTAACTATTAGTTCAGTGTTGGTCTATGTAGGGCGTGGAGGAAGGTTTGGTTTACTTTTAAGTCTTTCTTGAGGCTCATTATACTAGTAGCTTGTTGAAAGCCTCTGGGGATGTGTTTTCTCCCCATTTGACCCTTGGTGTTGCTGTTTGCTTTTGATAAGGTTTTGGGAAAATTGTGTAATTTAACCAAGGTTATCGGTTTTACTTTCCTGGTGCTTCTTTAATTAGGCTGCAAAAAATTCAAGGTTTTGACATTCAGAACAAGGGTAAGAGCTGTAGTTAGGTCCAAACTTTGAATCACTAAAGACCTAGGTAACTTTCCTGTACCCAATTAGCATTTAAATTAGAATTTATCAACTTGGCTCTGTATGCAGAATTTTCTGTTCTTTTACCTTTTCCAAACAGGAACCACTGGCATGAAGGGTTATCAGTATATTAACAAAAGAGTATAGTTAGTAATCAAATACATTCATCTTCTTATCTTGTGTTCATTTAAAAAAAATTTACTGTTGAAAGTATTACAAATGTCTCCTTTCCCCCCATTGACCTTTCTCAGTCACTCCTGCCTCCCAGCCTGGCCCTCACCCTGCTATTATCTGTGTCCATTGGTTGTGCTTATATGCATACATATAAATCTTTTGGTTGATATCTTACCCCACCCTTACCCCCAACCCCATCCCCACTTTCCCCTGCCTTCCCTCTGAGGTTTGATGGTCTGTTCAATGCTTTTATGTCTCTTAATCCCCATATATATTTTTCTGAGCCAAGGGATTCTCCTTCTCTTCTGAATTCCAGGATAGTCACCTAATCGCTTCCCTAGGCCAGTGGTCGGCAAACCGTGACTCGAGAGCCACATGCGGCTCGTTGGCCCCTTGGGTGTGGCTCTGTGTTAGAACCACTTCTTCAAAATAGACTTGCCCAGGCCGAAAACTGACTTCTGCGCATGGGCCAGGAAGTTTCAATTGCACTGTATGTGCTTGCCCGCGCGTGGTATTTTGTGGAAGAGCCAGACTCAGGAGGCTTGTGAGCCGAGGTTTGCCAACCACTGCCCTAGGCTATGTTTATGGTGCAGCTGATATCCTTTGATTCATTATGCAGAGGACAGTGTATTGTTCTGAGGACGGCTACATCTACCTAGGTGTATCCCTTTTGGGTTAATTTTGGCCATTTCTTTACTGCATTCTGGAGGAGGTTTCCATTTGGGAAATGTAACCAGTGAAGACATTAGGAATGGTATATGAAAACCAGTGCCTCAGGCTCTGCTGCTGTGAAACAGCAGAGACTTCTGACAAAGGACGACTGCTGAATGACTCAGTGTTTGTGCCACATGCTATGAGATCACCCATAGTACAAATGAGTTTAAGGTTTGGGGGTGTTTCAGAAATATGTCTCTTAAAACAAATATGAGATAAGAGGATTCTGCTTATAGTGAATGGTTAGTAAAACTTGGAGATGGTTAGTAAAACAATTCCTGTAGACACTGTTGGTAAAACAATACACTGTGGGAAAAACAATTCCTTAGATACTATGGGTAAAACAAAATGTAGTATAGATAGATTATATAGGATAAGATTGATTAAATGGGGGAGTGCTTTTTCATCAGGAGGAGATGCTCTTCTCAGACAAAAATACATAATCCTTATATCTGGACTGATAGCCAGCCATTTGCACTATATTGCCAAACTGGTCATTAAAAAATTGAACTGCTTTCTTAGACCTTACACCAAACAGCAGTTACTCTTAAAACTCCTCCTCAGTCCCCACTTTAGGTTATGCCCTCACAGTTCACCCAGATTTGGTTCTGATTGGTCTGTTTCTATGCCAGTCAATGTCTCTGGGCCTATCAATGGGCCTGATCAGAGAGGTGAGGCTTATCAGCAGCCCCACTGGAGACCAGAGAGAAATAGAGGCATGGCTGCTGGCCATGACAGAGAGAGAGAGAGAGAGAGAGAGAGAGAGAGAGAGAGAGAGAGAGAGAGAGAGAGAGACAAGGGCTGATCAACAGCTACCACGGAGGCTATGGATCAGACCCTGGTTCTCTTTGGGCCTGCTCTGCAGCCCCTTCAGCAATTAGTGCTGTATGGTGGCACCTGCAGCAGTGGCAGTCAGTGCTAGGTCACCATGTCAACCCAGCACTGACTGCAGGACTAACTTCTGGTTGGTTGAGCCTTTTGTCATTTTGGATGTTATGGATCCTGGGTTTTTATATATTAGGATAGACTAGTGGCCTGGTGCATGAACTCATGCACATTGAAAGAGAATTAATTAGAGGAAATATTTTAATATTGCCATTTGCCCTTTCTCTATAATAGAAGTGTCAGAGATGAAAGAAAATTAGTAACATGTATATGAAAATAATATATACATTTATTTTTATTATTTATTTATTTATTTTAAAATATATTTTTATTGATTTTTTACAGAGAGGAAGGGAGAGGGATAGAGTTAGAAACATTGATGAGAGAGGAACATTGATCAGCTGCCTCCTGCACACCCCCCACCAGGGATGTGCCCACAACCAAGGTACATGCCCTTGACCGGAATTGAAACTGGGACCTTTGAGTTCGCAGGCCGATGCTCTATCCACTGAGCGAAACCGGTTTCGGCAATATATACATTTATTAATAAATAAACAATAACAACATGATATAACAACAACAAATACATGCTATAAAATAACAAAAACATGATATGCAAACAACAAAAACAGGATATAAAAACAACATTGATACAATGACTAATAAATTGATTAAATTTATTCTAATACCTCCCTGTATACCACAGTAAGAGTGAAAACACTTTCAGAGTGCTTGACTAATTTCCCTTGTGATGAAGTATTTACAACTTTAATGTCACACACTCTTGGAACTCAAGAGAAAGCAACATATAACTGACCATGTCTGAACGTGGGTTCAGGTAGAAATATTTCTGCTCTGTATAGAGTTTGTCCTTGTGATTTATTAATAGTCATTGTCAATGCTGGCATCATGGAAACTGTCTTTGAATTAATTTAAATGGGAAGCCAGTGTCAGATGGGGACAAATCAATTCTTGGAATCAGAACAATCTCTCCTTCTGCAGATCCTGTTAATACTTTAGCTTTGATAATGTTAGGTTGTAATCTTTTGATAATAAATCTAGTACCATTACAAAGATCCCATTTGATATTAAAATTTCTCAGTAGCATGATGATTGCACCCACTTTCAATTTTATTTATTTATTTTTTAAATAAATCTTTATTGTTCATATTATTACAAATGTTCCTCATTCCCCCCCCCCTCCATTGCTCCCTTCCGCCAGGTTCCCACCCCACCCTCTGTCCTTTCCCAACCCCCATTGTCCTCATTCATAGGTGCACAGTTTATGTTCAGTCTCTTCCCACATCCCCCTCTCCCCTTTTCCCCAAGAATTGTCAGTCCACTCCCCTTCTATACCTCTGATTCTATTATATTCACCAGTTAATATTGTTCATCAGATTTTAAAAATTCCCTTGGTTTTTAGATTCACTTGTTGATAGTTACGTATTTGTTGTTCATAATTTTTATCTTTATTTTCTTTCTCGTCTGAAAGAACCTCCTTTAGCAATTCATATAATTCTGGTTTGGCAGTGATGAACTCCTTTAGCTTTTTTATTTTATTTTATTTTATTAGTGAAGCTCTTTATCTGACCTTCAATTTTTTTAATTAAAATATATTTTATTGATTTTGTACAGAGAGGAAGGGAGAGAGATAGAAACATCGATGAGAGAATCATCGATCAGCTGCCTCCTGCACCCCCCCCCCCCCACAGGGGACACGCCCGCAACCAAGGTACATGCCCCTGACCGGAATCAAACCCAGGACCCTCCAATCCCCAAGCCGATGCTCTATCCATTGAGCCAAACCAGTTTCAGCTGACCTTCAATTTTGAGTGATAGCTTTGCTGGGTAGATTATTTTTGGCTGTAGGTTCTTGCTATTCATTACTTTGAATATTTCTTGCCATTCCTGTCTGGCCTGCATGGTTTCTGTTGAGAAATCAGCTGACAATCGTATGGGTGCTCTTTTATAGGTAACTACCTGCTTTTCTCTTGCTGCTTTTAATGTTTTCTCTTTGTCTTTTGCTCTTGGCATTTTATTTATTTATTTATTTATTTATTTATTTATTTATTTATTTATTTTTAAAATATATTTTTATTGATTTTTTACAGAGAGGAAGGGAGAGAGATAGAGAGCTAGAAACGTCGATAAGAGAGAAACATTGACCAGCTGCCTCTTGCACACCTCCCATCGGGGATGTGCCCGCAACCAATGTACATGCCCCTGACCGGAATCGAACCTGGGACCTTTCAGTCCGCAGACCGACTCTCTACCACTGAGCCAAACCGGTTTTGGCAGGTCTTGGCATTTTAATTATGATGTGTCTTGTTGTGGTCCTCTTTGGATTCCTTTTGTTTGGGGTTCTGTGTGCTTCCTGGACTTGTAAGTCTAATTCTTTCACCAGGTGGGGGAAGTTTTCTGTCACTTTTTTTCCCCAGTATTCTTTCAGTATCTTGCTCTCTCTCTTGTTCTGGGACCCCAATAATTCTGATGTTGGTTTGCTTGAAGTTGTCCCAGAGGTTTCTTTATTTTTTAAAAAAAATATATTTTATTGATTTTACACAGAGAGGAATTGAGAGGGACAGAGAGTTAGAAACGTCGAAGAGAGAGAAACATTGACCAGCTGCCTCTTGCACACCCCCAACTGGGGATGTGCCTGCAACCAAGGTACATGCCCTTGAGCAGAATCGAACCCAGGACCTTTCAGTCTGCAGGCCGACGCTTTATCCACTGAGTCAAACTGGTCTTGGCAATGTCCCAGAGGTTTCTTACATTATCTTCAACTTTCTGGATTCTCTTGTCTTCTTGTTTCTGCAGAGGAGTGTCTTCTGGCTCTTTATGTTCCAAATCTTTGACTTGATTCTTGCGATCTTCCATTCTGTTTTTAGGACTCTGTATAATATTTTTTATTTCAGACAATGTATTATTTATTTCTTGTTGATCCCTTATTATTTCTAGTTGATCCATTTTCATAGCCTCATAGGTCTCATTTATTTTATCAGCCTTTTTAAGGAAATTCTTGAAAAACCTTATAAACGTGGTTTTGAACTCTATATCCAGTTGCTTTTTGTCCTCCATTTCTTTTGTTTGTGATCTGTTTTCTTGTCTCGGCATTTTCCCAGCTTCCCTGAGTTGGTAGCCTTAAAAGTCTCTGTGTTCAGCTTGGATGGGGCAGAGTTTCAGGGTGGAGCCTACACCTTTGGCTTCCGTAAGCCCCACCCTATGAGGCTCCTGAGTCTCAGTATTCCTCAGTGACCTTCGGTACTGGCTGCAAGCACCTCTGAGAGAAAGGTGCCCTCAAGTTTCGCCTGCTACCAAACAGTTTAGGCTCTCCCCCAATGAGCCCAGAATTGGGGTTTAGTTCAGTTGGAAGTGGGATTAGAAGTGGGGTTAAGAGCAGTCTGGAGCTTTTGTCTCCTTCCCGCTAGGGCAATCCAGTGGCACAGAAAACTGTCCATTCTCTGCTCGAATTGTGCGTGCCTCTGGGACTTCCTTTTGCCACTCCCCTGAGTTTCCACCTTATAGTCCAGGCTCCTTCTGTATGAACCTGGGTCCCCAGGGTCTGGCCTAGAACTGGGGTTCAGTGCTGTCAGATCTGGGGTTCAGCACAGTCTGGAGCTTTTATCTCCTTCCCGCTAGGGAATGCCAGCCAGGCACTCAGCCTCCCTCTTCTCTTCGGCTCAGTCCTCTCCGTGAGTGCAATGTGTCTCCGTACCTTAGGCTGTTACAGCTCCTTTGATTGTCCTTCTGGTTTTCTCTTTCCTTCTCGTTGTAGAATTTCCAGTCAGTCGACTTTCCTGTAGTTCTGGGTAATGTCCATTTTGTATTTTAGTTGTATTTTATTGAAATTGTTGTGTGAAGCTGCAGTTAGGTGTTTACCTATGCTGCCATCTTGGATTCTCCCCCCATTTCAATTTTAATTTATGACACAGCATTCCCAAAGGAGTAATACTATTGGTCCGATGGCTGCACAGGTAAACACCTAGCCACAGCTGCACACAACAATTTCAATAAAATACAACTAAAATATAAAATGAACATTACCCAGAACAACAGGAAAGTTGACTGACTGTAAATTCTACAACGAGAAGCAAGGAGAAAACCAGAAGGAAGAGCGGAGGAGCTGTAAAACCTTAAGGTACGGAGACACGTGGCATGCGTGGAGAGGATGGAGCCGGAGAGGAGGGGGAAGCTGAGTGCCTGGCTGGTGTTCCCTAGTGGGAAGAAGATAAAAGCTCCAACTGTGCTGAACCCCAGACCCAACAGCACTGAACCCCAGTTCTAGGCCAGAACCTGGGGACCCAGGCTCAAACAGAGAGAGCCAGGGCTGTGAGGCGGAATCCCAGGGGAGCAGCAAAATGCAGTCCCGGAGGTGCACATATTTCACGCAGAGGACGGACTGTTGACTCTGCTGCCAGATTGCCCTGGTGGGAAGGAGACAAAGGCTCTGGACTGTGCTGGGCCTCAGTTCTGACTCCTCTGAACCCCAGTTCTAGGCCAAACTCTGGGGACCCAGGCTCAAACAGAGGTAGCTGGGCTGTAAGGCAGAACCCCGGGGGAGTGGCGAAAGGAGGTCCCGGAGGTGATCACATTGTGCGCAGAGAAGGGACGGTTGGCTGTGCTGTGGGATTGCCCTGTTGGGAAGGAGACAAAACCTCCAGACTGCTCTGAACGCCACCTCCAACTCCACTTCCAACTGAACTGAACCCCAGTTCTGGGCTCATTGGGGGAGAGACTAGACTGTTCGGTAGCAGGCGAAAATCGAGGGCACCTTTCTCTCAGAGGTGCTTGCATTGAGTACTGAAGGACCCTAAGGAATACTGAGACTCAGGAGCCGCATAGGGCGTGGCTGGTGGAAGCCAAGGCTGTAGGCTCCACCCTGAAACTCTGCCCCTTCAGGGAAGCTGCAAAAATGCCGAGACAACAAAATAGATCACAAACGAAATAAATGGAGGACAAAAAGCAACTGAATATAGAGTTCAAAACCACACTTATAAGGTTGTTCAAGAATCTCCTAGAAAAGGCTGATAAAATAAATGAGACCTATGAGGATATGAAAATGGATCAACTAGAAATAATAAGGGATCAACAAGAAATAATAAGGGATCAACAAGAAACAAACAATACATTGTCTGAAATAAAAAAATATTATACACAGTCCTAAAAATGAAATGGAAGATCACAAGAATCAAGTCAAAGATTTGGAACATAAAGAGCCAGAAGATACTCCTTCACAGAAGCAAGAAGGCAAGAGAATCCAGAAAATTGAAGATAATGTAAGAAATCTCTAGGACAACTTCAAGCGGACCAACATCAGAATTATGGGGGTCCCAGAAGATGAGAGAGAGCAAGATATCGAAAACATACTGAAAGAAATAGTGACAGAAAACTTCCCCCACCTGATGAAAGAATTAGACTTAAAATGTCCAGGAAGTGCACAGAACTCTAAACAAAAGGAATCCAAAGAAGACCACACCAAGACAAATCATAATTAAAATTCCAAGAGCAAAAGACAAAGAGAGAATATTAAAAACAGTAAAAGCAAAGCAGGTAGTTACCTATAAAGGAGCACCTATATGATTGTCAGCTGACTTTTTCAAAAGAAACCATGCAGGCCAGATGGGAATGGCAAGAAATATTCAAGGTGATGAATAGAAAGAACCTACAGCCAAAAATAATCTACCCAGCAAAGCTATCAGTTAGAATTGAAGGCCAGATAAAGAGCTTCACTAATAAAAAAAAAAAAGCTATAGGAGTTCATCACCACCAAACCAGAATTATATGAATTGCTAAAGGGGGTTCTTTCGGAAGAGAAAGTAAATAAAGATAAAAATTATGAACAACAAATACGTAACTATCAACAAGTGAATCTAAAAACCAAGGAAATTAAAAAAACTGATGAACAATATTAACTGTGAATATAATAGAATCTGAGGTATGGAAGGGGAGTGAACTGACAATTCTTGGGGAAAGGGGAAAGAGGGGTGTGGGAAGAGACTGAACATAAACTGTGCACCTATGGATTAGTACAATGGAGGGTGGGGAAAAGGCAGAGGGTGGGGTGGGAACCTGTTGGAGGAGAGCAATGGATGGGGGGGGGGGGGATGAGGAACATTTGTAATAATATGAACAATAAAGATTTATTTAAAAAAATAAAAAAAATAAAGCTATGTTGTCCTATAGGGTAGCCACCAATCTGTGTACTATTGAGCCCTTGAAATGTGGCCTGGTGAAGCTGAGGAACTGATTTAAAAATTTTATACACATTGAATTCATTTAAATGTCAAAAATTTTTTTTAAATAAATTTTTATTGTTCATATTATTACAAATGTTCCTTTCCCCCACCCCTTCTCACCCCACCCTCTGCCCTTTCCCCACCCCCCCATTGTCCTCATCCATAGGTGCACAGTTTATGTTCAATCTCTTCCCACATCCCCCTCACCCCTTTTCCCCTAGAATAAACAGTTCACTCCCCTTCCATACCTCTGATTCTATTATATTCAACAGTTAATATTGTTCCTCAGATTTTTTTTTTTTTAGTTTCCTTGGTTTTTAGATTCACTTCTTGATAGATACGTATTTGTTGTTCATAATTTTTATCTTTATTTACTTTCTCTTCTGAAAGAACCCCCTCAGCAATTCATATAATTCTGGTTTGGTGGAGATAAACTCCTTTAGCTTTTTTTTATTAGTGAAGCTCTTTATCTGACCTTCGAATCTGAGTGATAGCTTTGCTGGATAGATTATCTTTGGCTGTAGGTTCTTGCTATTCATCACCTTGAATATTTCTTGCCATTCCCGTCTGGCCTGCATGGTTTCTGTTGAGAAATCAGCTGACAATCGTATAGGTGCTCCTTTATAGGTAACTACCTTCTTTGCTCTTGCTTCTTTTAATATTCTCTCTTTGTCTTTTGCTCTTGGAATCTTAATTATGATTTGTCTTGGTGTGGTCCTCTTTGGATTCCTTTTGTTTGGAGTTCTGTGCGCTTCCTGGACTTGTAAGTCTAATTCTTTCACCAGGTGGGGAAAGTTTTCTGTCACTATTTCTTTCAGTATGTTTTTGATATCTTGCTCTCTCTCATCTTCTGGGACCCCCATAATTCTGATGTTGGTTCGCTTAAAGTTGTCCCAGAGGTTTCTTACATTATCTTCAACTTTCTGGATTCTCTGGCCTTCTTATGTCTGCAGAGGAGTGTCTTCTGGCTCTTTATGTTCCAAATCTTTGACTTGATTCTTGTGATCTTCCATTCTGTTTTTAGGACTCCATAAAATATTTTTTATTTCAGACAATGTATTCTTTATTTCTTGTTGATCCCTTATTATTTCTAGTTGATCCCTTTTCATATCCTCATAGGTCTTGTTTATTTTATCGGCCTTTTCTAGGAGATTCTTGAACAACCTTATAAGTGTGGTTTTGAACTCTATATCCAGTCGCTTTTTGTCATCCATTTCTTTAGTTTGTGATCTATTTGGTTTAGGCATTTTCGCAGGCAGCTTTCCTGATGGGGCGGGGTTTCAGGGTGGAGCCTACAGCCTTGGCTTCCATCAGCCCCGCCCTATTCGACTCCTGAGACTCAGGGTCCTTCAGTACTTGTTGCGAGCGCCTCTGAGAGAAAGGTGCCCTCGATTTTTGCCTGCTGCCAAACTGTCTATGCTCTCCCCCAATGAGTCCGGTATTGGGGTTCAGTTCAGTTGGTAGTGGGATTGGAGGTGGTGTTCAGAGCAGTCTGGAGCCCCTGTCTCCTTCCCGTCAGGGCAATCCTGCGGCACAGCCAGTCGGCCCTTCTCTGTGTGCAGTGTGCACGCCTCCGGGACCTCCTTTCGCCGCTTCCCCGGAGTCCCGCCTTACAGCCCGGCTCCCTATGGATGAGCCTGGGTCCCCGGGGTCTGGCCTAGAATTGGGGTTCAGAGCAGTTGGAGCTGGGCCCAGCACAGTCGGAGCTTTTCTCTCCTTCCCGCTTGGGACCGCCAGCCAGGCACTCGGCCTCCCTCCTCTCCGGCTCTGTCCTCTCCGCGCGCACCGCGTGTCTCCGTACCTTGGGCTTTTACAGCTCCTCCGCGCTTCCTTCTGGTTTTCTCCTTGCTTCTTGTTGTATTGTAGAATTTCCAGTCAGTCGACTTTCCTGTAGTTCTGGGTAATGTCCATTTTATATTTTAGTTGTATTTTGTTGAAATTGTTGTGTGCGGCTGCGGCTAGTTGCCTACCTGAGCAGCCATCTTAGATTCTCTCCTAAATGTCAAATTTTAAACAAATACTCAGTTTACATATTGGAAAACTTTGTGTTTGGATAACTTGGATATGTGAATCTACTTTTTCAATTGGAAATTTGATGAAATCTAAATAGAAATTAATTTTTTGCTGAAATGTGCTGTCCAAATAAGATGTACTATTTAGTGTAAAATGCATGCTGTGTTTTGAAGACTTAGCACAAAAACAAAGAATAAAAATCTTAAAAAAAAAAGGAGTAATACTATTAAGAAATTCCGTGGGAAAATTTTTCTTTTCAGCATCATCTGTTGAATCAATTGAATCATCACTCAAATATGTGTGAAAATCTCCATCAAGTATATCCAAAATTTCTTCATGTTCAATTTTTGAACATGCTCATTTTTTGGACAAAGAATGGCACATTTAGATATACTTTAATATTATCTATAGATCTACTATTTTCAAAGGCAGCTTCAATAATAGATCCGTTACAAATCATTTCACGTTGGATTTCAATAATATCCATTCCTAAATGAAAACTGTTATCAAGTTTGCCATCTCCAAGTTTTACTAACCATTCACTATAAGCAGAATCCTCTGATCTCATATTTGTTTTAAGAGACAGTTTTCTGAAACACCCCCAAACATTACAGTACCTTAAACTCATTTGTACTATGGTTGATCTTAATACTAAGTCATTGTTGAAAAATCCCCTCTGAGAAGGAGAACTTTCCCACCAAATGCAATATTCAAATTCATAATTTCTCTTAGTAATCTGTCTATGGCATTTATAGCATGACTGGATGTCATTCATCAATAATGAGAAGTTAGTCCTTTTTATGGTTTTAGCAACTTCACTGTTTATATTGAGTCTAGAAATTGAAGTTTCATTTAATGGAATTGGTAATTTATATTGGTAATGGAAGCTTCTTCCAATGAGAAGTAAATTTGCAGCAATTCCTATAGACACTGTGGGTAAAACAATATCACCATGACCTCTAATATAATGTACTAAAAATTTATAAAGATATGTTTTTCCACTACTATCTGGACCATCCAAGAAAAAGCATTTGGTGTTCTCCTGTGGCTGAAATTATAGTCTGAAAGGCTACCAACTGTTCATCATTCAGAGAATTTATCAAAACTTCTGCCTGTTGTTGCTTGTACGATTCATCACATATATTTGTATTCATTAATAAAGGACAGTCCAGAAGTTTGAAATGTGAACATTTCATTCCATGCAATGTGAATACCTCTTGCATTTCGTTAAGGGTATACATTTCACAGTTCACACAGGCACCTTCTCTTAGATGTAATTTCCAACAAAAATCTTCAATAAAATGAGATTTCTTCTCATCCCATAATTTGTTTGCATCAGAAGAATATCCAAACACACATATATATGCAAAAAGTTGCCATAGTGCCCTGGCTGGCATGGCTTAGTGGATAGAGTGTCAGCCTGTGGACTGAAGGGCCCCAGGCTTGATTCTGGCCAAGGGCACATGCCTAGGTTGCAGGCTTGATTCCCAGTAGGGTGTGTGCAGGAAGCTGCTGATCAATGATTTTCTCTCATCATTGATGTTTCTATCTCCCTCTCCTCCCTTTCTCTCTGAAATCAATAAAGAAATATATTTAAAAAAGTTGCCTTAGTTGTTATTAAGGATGATCGCATTGTCTAGTATCTTTCCAGATAGCGTCGCTGATTAATAATCCTCAATGTTTAGCAGCTACATGAAATGTGTCATAAATTACACCTCCTGCAGTTCACAGATCATCAAAACTTATTACACCTTTTACATGCAGAAGCAAAAGTCTAAGGTAACATTGTTCTGGTTCTCTAAAGCTCAAAGTGAACAGTCTAATACATTATTTCCGTCCTTTTGGCATTTTGTCCACAAAGAATTATTAAACACACTAGTGACCTGGTGCACAAAATTCGTGCATGGGGTGTGTGTGTGTGTGTATGTGTGTGTCCCTCAATCTGCGATCCCTTGGGGAATACCTGACTGCTGACGTTGGGCCTAAACAGGCAGTCGGACATCCCTCTCACAATCTGGGACCGCTGGCTCCTAACCACTCACCTGCCTGCCTGCCTGATTGCCCCTAACTGCCTCTGCCTGCCTGTCTGATTACCCCTAATTCCTTTGCTTACTGCCTGTTCACCCCTAACCTCTCTGCCTGCCTGCCTGATCACCCCCACCTGTCTCTTCCTGCCTGATTGCCCCTAACCACTCTGCCTGCCAGCCTGCTTGCCTCCAATTGCCCCCCCCCCCTTCCCTCACTGGTCTTCTCAGTCCCAATTGACCCCCCCACCCCCCCGCCCCGCCAGCCTGATCTTCTCCTGGCCTGATCGCCCCTAACTGCCTCTACCTTGGCCCCGCCACCATGGCTTTGTCCAGAAGGATGTCTGGAAGGTCTCCTGGTCTAATTAGCATATTACCTTTTATTAGTATAGATAACGTTGTAGAATCTCCCAATAATAATAATTATGCATGCCAGAATCTTCTCTATTCAATAAGAACCAAGCCATAAAAGTTGAGTTATACGTACCTTTTAGCCCTACCTATAAATTCAGCAAAATCATCAGTATGAACATACAAATTCTGTTCATTTGGAAAATGAATAGCTAATCTTGTGATTTCATGAGATTGGTTAAGCATTTGCACTGCAAAAAGTCTCTCAATAGCCCCAGGAGTGCTCACTGAAGTCCTGTACTTTGTCATGGTTGATATTTTCTTTTTCAGAAATTTGAATATTTGCACAATCATGCCCTTTATATATGTATTTAAATAAATATTTGAGACTTTTAATTGATGCATAGACTCCAACATTTACAAGACTGTTGTACTTAAGGCACAAATACAGGTTATAAGGGACAATCCAAGTATTATCAACAACTTTATTTCCAATAGACATGGTGCTACCGGATCTTCATTTGTATTTGGGATATCCATCAATATTTCCAATAGTCGTATTTTGAAACTTTTTTGGATATCCCTTTGAACATTTTCCATTTCCTATACATGGACTATTTGGATTTTGTATTCCACATGGTCCATGTACCATATTTGACTTTACAATTTGGAAAAGTCAAGGACACTGGTCTTCATTCGGAATTTCTGTCTTAACTATATTGTCAGTGTCATCTGTTCATAATTTGAATTTACTAGTATGTGAGTGTGAGGCAGTCCATGTTTCCAAAATTCAATGACATGAATTTTAGCTATTATTTGCCAAATATATATAATTTAAAGACCATTCAGATTTATATATATATATATATATATATATATATATATATATATATATACACATATATATATATATATATATATATATATATATATATTCTAAAAGAACATTCAGATTAATATTAAAAATTCTGGCTATCAAGTTAAGTCTGTTTTCAATTTTTTGCCAGTATTGTAAATTGTAGCATCTGCCTGTTTTGGGTTGCATGTCATTTGTAATATCTGCCCACTTTGGGTTGCATGCCATGATGATGAATAAATTGGGCTTGCCATACTTCGTTATAATTGCCATAGCATCCTGATAGCACTGCTGCATATTTCTAGGACTACCCTCAAAAGATGATGGAAGTATCATTTTACAATGGGCACACTGTCATTTTCAGATCTAGATGTGAGATAATCCATCAAACCACTATATTTTTTTCACTCTCAACTTAGATTGGTTTGCTTTAATGAAATTTATCCGATTGGCTTCCATTTTTTAATATAAATGGACAATATACTGTTGAGTTAATTTCCTGCATTTAAAATAGGATTAAATGTGACCTGGACAGAGAGATAAAATCCATAATACTGCATTTGTGTGATTCATGTCCTTACATTCTTACATTTTGTCTAGTATCATTGTCAATTATACTGTCGTCTCTGAGTACTTGTCAATGGCTGTTCTTCAGACATATTCTGACAATAATGCTGGCTTCTTTCAGCTTCAGAGGTATGTTATGCAGATAGTTGGTCTTCAGCCATATTCTGTTGAAGATGCTGCTTTCTTTGGGCTGTAGAGGTACATACATTGTGCCAATAGCTGGTCTTCAGATACATTGTGTTGATGCTGCTGGCTTCTCTCGGCTTCAGAGGTATGTTGTGCCAATAATTGGTCTTCAGACATATTCTGTCATTGACGCAGGCAGGGGGGGGGAGAGGGATGGGTGGATGATTCTACATACTCCACCCACAGTGTATAACTCTGAGAAAGGTACTTAACATCTCTAACTTGGGTTTCTTTTTCTTTTTCTTTTTAAAAAAATATTTTATTGTTTTTCCACAGAGAGGAAGGAAGAGGGATAGAGAGCTAGAAACGTCGATGAGAGAGAAACATCGACCAGCTGCCTCTTGCACACCCCCCACTGGGGATGTGCCCGCGACTCGAGTACATGCCCTTGACTGGAATCGAATCTGGGACCTTTCAGTCCGCAGACCGACGCTCTACCACTGAGCCAAACCGGTTTTGGCAGAAATACTTTTTTCTTAGAAAAATCCACAAATATTTCTCTAGGGAATTAAGACTATTCTTTAGCAATTACTACTGTATGATAGTTTAAGCCAGCGTTTTTCAACCGCTGTTCCGCGGCACACTAGTGTGCCACGAGATGTTGCCTGGTGTGCCGTAGGTGCAGACAAGACAAGAATTTTATAATTTTTCACTATTTTGTTTACTTAATATTTCATAATAAAGTAATTATAAAATACTTTCTTTGTGTTTATTTGATTCCTATTCAAGAGAATTACTTTATATATAGTCAATATAGGCACAGAGTTAAATTTTTTAACATTTTCTAATGGTGGTGTGCCTCGTGATTTTTTTCATGAAATAAGTGTGCCTTTGCCCCAAAAAGGTTGAAAAACACTGGTTTAAGCACAGTATGGTAATGATTGAAGATTCTGTAAGTATTTTGTTGGAAACTATTTTCCTAGTTAATGTGTAATTTAATTTTAATTTAAAAATATATTTTATTGATTTTTTACCAAGAGGGAGAGGGATAGAAAGTTAGAAACATCGATGGGAGAGAAACATCGATGAGCTGCCTCCTGCACGCCCCCCCCACTGGGGATGTGCCCACAACCAATGTACATGCCCATGACCGGAATCGAACCCGGGACCTTACAGTCCGCAGATCGACGCTCTATCCACTGAGCCAAACCGGTTTCGGCAAATGTGTAATTTTAGAAGATTTGTTATATTTTAAACTGAAATCTTTATAATGTCTCAGGGACTATTTAAATGTGAGCACATATTTGAAGTATGCATATATCAATTGGAGTTTAATTTTATTTGAAAAAAAAATGTCTACATATACACTTTAGCATTGCATAAAGGCTCTTCTGTACAACAAATAATCTTTCATGCCCTAAACATATTTAAGAAAATTTGGTGCAGTTCCACAGATAGGCACTAGGCGGCACCATTGTAAGGCAAACTCAGGCTTCCCTACTAAAAATAAATCTGGTTTTTCCAGGTTAAGAGAAGTCATTCCAAGTTGCTTCACTCATTTAGTAGTAAGATATTTAACCTGCTAAGCATGAGAAACGGAGAATAAATGATTTATTCAGATACTCTAAAAGAGACATGACAGGGGCAATCTTAAAAATGAATGTAGGACTTAATGGGGCATCATATTATATAGAGTGGACCCAGAAAACAAGGAATTTAGTGTAAGTGGGTAGTGCTTAGTCCTTTTTTGAATATTTTAAGATCAGCACTTACAGGTATATCTTAATTTTTATTGTTTCCAGTTTGTACTTCCACAGTCAACTGATGCTGTGTGGATGGAATAGTGGGAAATGAGTGGGAAAGAGAATACCTAGCAATGCAGTTTGGGGCTTTTCATTTTCACCTCCATGCACTTCATCAGCAGCTCCACTTTTCAGAACAATTTAGTGCTGTCTATTGAAAAGTAGCGTTGGTTCAGGAGACCTGGTCCTTGCACAGTTCACCTACCAGGCTGTGTGTCTCAGGGATCTTGAGGCTATGCCGCTGATGAGAGGAATTCATTTCAACTTCCTTCTCTCTCACTGATACTTCACCCCTGGCTGATCTTCCTTCTCACTCTCCTGCCTGCCTCTCAGATGTGCCTCAGGCTCTGTCTTCCACAGGCAAATGGAATGGACTTTTGCTTGTTTGATTTTTATTAATAATGGAAAAATTATTACATATTCTAAAGAGGTAAGGAGAGGAGGGAAATCTTACTGAAGTAATCAAACTAATTCTCAGTGTTTTTGTTTTTTTTTTGTAAAATATACTTTATTGATTTTACAGAGAGGAAGGGCGAGGGATGAGTCAGAAACATCAATCAACTGCCTCCTGCATGCCCCCTACCAAACCTGCAACCAAGGTATATGCCCTTAACCAGAATCAAACTAAGAAACTTTCAGTTCACAGACTGATGATGCTTTATCTACTGAACCAAACTGGTTAGGGCTGTGTGTGTGTGTGTGTGTGTGTGTGTGTGTGTGAACTCATGTAGTAGCTTAGGTATAGGTATCTTGATATTAAGAAAGAATCTGTTGTTTGGATGATATTTTATCTATTTTAAAAATGTTTTATTGATTTAAGAAGAGAGAGAAAGGTAGAGGGGAGAGAGAGAAACATTGATGAGAGAGAACCATCGATCAACTGCTTTCTGTATGACCCCTACTGGGGACTGAGCCCACAACCCAGGCATGTGCCTGACGAGGAATTGAACCTTCGCCCTCTTGGTGCATGGGACAATGCCCACCCAGCTGAACTACACTGGCGAGGGTGGTTGAATGTCATTTTCTATCCTGTTTCCTCACCCTTTCTGCACAGCCTGTGCAGTCTGTAGAAGATGCCAGCTCTATTTTTTACTCTCACTGTTTGTTTTCTAGCCATCATCCATCTGTTCATTCATTCACCTATCTTCATCATCCTGGCCCCTTTCTCTCAGTTGAAAAATGTGCCTCAGTGTACCTGCATTCACTGCTCCAGGTGAGGCTTTTTTGAACCCAAGATAGCTTTTCTGACTTTCTAATTTTACTCTACACTCTACTTTCTTCTTTTTAAAAAATTAATTAAAAATTTTATTGTTTAAAGTATTACATATGTCTCCTTTCCCCCCCATTGACCTCTCCCCAGCCACTCCCACTCCACAGCACGTGCCTTCACCCTCCTACTGTCTGTGTCCATTCGTTATGCTTATATGCATTCATACAAGTCCTTTGGTTGATCTTTTACCCCCTGTCATCCCTTTGAGATTTGACAGTCTGTTTGATGCTTCTATGTATGCTCTATTTTTGTTCATCAGTTTATATTGTTCATTAAATTCCACAAATGAGTGAGATCATGTTATATTTATCTTTCTCTGACTGGCTTATTTCACTTAGCATAATTCTTTCCAGTTCCATTCATGCTGTTGCAAATGTTAAGAATTCCTTTTTTTTTTTTAAATAAATCTTTATTGTTCAAATTATTACAGTTGTCTCCCCTCCCCCCCCATAGTTCTCCTCCACCTGGTTCCCACCCCCTCCTCTGCCCTTACCCCCCCACCCCCACTGTCTTCATCCATAGGTGTATGACTTTTGTCCAGTCTCTTCCTGCACCCACACTATGCCCCTGATTCTATTATATTCACCAGTTTATTCTGTTCCTCAGATTTTTAATTCACTTGATTTTTAGATTCACTTGTTGATAGATATGTATTTGTTGTTCATAATTTTTATCTTCACTTTTTTCTTCTTTTTCCTCTTCTTAAAGAATACAAAGAATACCTTTCAGCATTTCATATAATTGAAATGAGCCACTGTGCCCTATAGTGATTAACTCCTTTAGCTTTTTCTTATCTGTGAAGCTCTTTATCTAACCTTCAATTCTGAATGATAACTTTGCTAGGTAGAGTAATCTTGGTTATAGGTTCTTGCTATTCATCACTTTGAATATTTCTTGCCATTCCGGTCTGGCCTGAATAGTTTCTGTTGAGAAATCAGCTGACAATTGTTTGGGTGCTCCCTTGTAGGTAACTAACTGTTTTTCTCTTGCTGCTTGTGAGATTCTCTCTTTGTCTTTTGCTCTTGGCATTTTAATTATGATGTGTCTTGGTGTGGTCCTCTTTAGATTCCTTTTGTTTGGGGTTCAATGCACTTCCTGGTGAAAGAAAGTCTATTTCTTTCACCAGGTGGGGGAAGTTTTCAGTCATTATTTCTTCAAATAGTTTTTCAGTATCTTGCTCTCTCTCTTCTGGCACCCCAATAATTCAGATGTTGGTACACTTAAAGTTGTCCCAGAGGCTCCTTAAACTGTGTTTAGGATTTTGGATTCTTTTTCTTTTTGCTTTTCTGGTTGAGGTTTTTGCTTCTTTGTATTTTAAATCTTTGACTTGATTCTTGCATTCCTCTAGTCTGCTGTTGGATCTCTGTATATTATTTTTTATTTCAGTCAGTGTATACTTAATTACTGGTCCTTTTTCATATCCTCAAGGGTCTCATTAAATTTATCAGCCTTTTCTAGAAAACTCATGAAAAACCTTATAACCATGGTTTTGAACTCTATATCCAGTCATTTGCTTTCTTCCATTTCTTTCATTTGTGACCAGTTTCTTTGTCTCTGCATTTTGGCTGCTTTCATGAGTTGATGGATTGGCTTTGTGTGGTAGGTGTCCTATAGGGCACAGTGGCTCAGCCTCCCCCAGTTACCTGAGGTGGACACTCTTAGTGCACCTCTTTGTGGCCTGTGTGCACATCTTTTTTAAAAAATAATATATTTTATTGATTTTTTACAGAGAGAAAGGGAGAGAGATAGAGAGCTAGAAATGTTGATGAGAGAAAAACATCGACTAGCTGCCTCCTGCGCACCCCCTACTGGGGATAAGCCGGCAACCAATGTACATGCCCTTGACCGGAAACGAACCTGGGACCTTTCAGTCCGCAGACCAATGCTCTACCGCTGAGCCAAACCGGTTTCGGCATAGTTAAGTCTTGATTGTTGTTGGTATCACTGGGAGGAATTGACCTCTAGGCTAACTGGCTGTGAGGATAAGCTGTGTCTATGCTGGGAGAATGTCTGTGCTGGAGACATTCTTATGAGACAAGACTTTCAAAAGCCTCTGTGTTCAGCTTGGATGGGGTGGAGTCTCAAGGTGGAGCAAGCAGCAATGGATTTCCTCAGCCCTGTGCTAAGAGGCCCCTGAGGGGAAGCACCTCTGAGAGGAAGCTGCTTTTGAGTTTTGCCCACTGCTAAATAATCCAGTTTCTCCCTGAATGAGTCTGGGTCCCCACAATCTAGCCCAGAATTGGAGTTCAAAGCAATTAGGAGCTATTGTCTCCCTCCTGATTGAGAAATCCAGCTGCCTACTCAGTTGCCAGCCCTCTCTGCATGCTCACATGTGCGCGCAAACCTCTGTACCTCTGCCTTCTGCAGCTCCTCTGAGTTTCAGTGTGCTTTTCTCTTTCCTTCTAGTTGTAGAATTTCTACTCAGCCAGCCTTCCTGTGGTTCTGGATGATGTCTGTTTTGTCTTTTGATCGTAGTTTTGAAATTGTTGTGTGAGGTAGCAGTTTAGGTGTTTAGCTATGCTGCTTCTAACCACAGTGTAGTATTCCATTGTCTAGGTGTATCATGGTTTTTTTTAACCCACTCATCTGCTAATGGACACTTAGGCTGTTTCCAAACTTAGCTATGGTGAATTGTGCTGCTATGAACATAGGGGTGCATACACTGAGTGGCCAGATTATTATGATCTCTGAAGGCATAATAATCTGGCCACTTAGTGTGCATGTGTGTGCGTGCGTGCGTGCGTGTGTGTGTGTGTGTGTGTGTGTGTATTAGAGGCCTGGTGCATGAAATCATGCATGGGTGGGGGCCAGCCTGGCCAGGGGGAGGGGACATGGGTGGTTGGCCAGCGTACCTGCTGGTTGAGGGGACAATTTGCATATTAGCCTTTTATTATATATTGATAGGATAAATACTGAGTGTCCAAATAATTTTATGTTCAGAGTTCATAATAATCTGGCCACTCAGTTTATATTCTTTCTAACTGGTGTTTCTAGTTTCTTGGGAGAGTTCTTTTTTTTTTTTACAGTAGCATAGTATTCCATTGTGTAGATGTCCCACAGTTTAAAAAAATATTTTATTGATTTTTTACAGAGAGGAAGGGAGAAGAATAGAGAATTAGAAACATTGATGAGAGAGAAATATCTATCAGCTGCCTCCTGCACACCTCTACTGGGGATGTTCCCGAAACCAAGGTACATGTCATTGACTGGAATCAAACCTGCGACCCTTGAGTCTGCAGGCCGATGCTCTATCCAGTAAACCAAACTTGCCAGGGCCAGTTTTTTATTTTTATTGTTTTCTTTCTTGATTAAGGTATTACATATATGTCCTTATCCCCATATTGTGTCTCCCCCCTCTCCCCCCCTTTCCACTCATTCCCTCACTCCCTTGGTGTCTGTGTTCATTGGTTAGGCTTATATGTATGCAGAGAAGTTCTTTGGTTGATCTTTTCCCCTTATCCCCACCCTCCTCTGCCTTCCCTCTGAGGTTTGATGGTTTGATCAATGCTTCTCTGTCTCTGTATCTGTTTTTGTTTATCAGTTTATGTTGTTCATTATATTCCATAAATGAGTGAGATTATGTGATATTTATCTTTCTCTGACTGGCCTATTTTGCTTAGTATAATGCTCTCCAGTTCCATCCATGCTGTTGCAAATAGTAAGAATTCCTTATTTTTTATTTTATTTTTATTATTATTATTTTTTTTACTGCAGCATAGTATTCCCTTGTGTAGATGTACCATAGATTTTTTTTTAACCCACTCATCTGCTGATGGGCACTTAGGCTGTTTCCAAATCTAAGCTATGGTGAATTGTTCCAATATGAACATAGGGGTGGATATATCCTTTCTGATTGGTCTACATTCTACTTTCCAAATATTATAGACCCTTCCTCATGAAGTTAACCACCAAGAGACACTGAACACTCACCTTTCTTGACCAAAAGGAAAATGAAATAGGAAAAAACATAAAGATGTGTATATATTATAAGGAATAATTTCAGAATTTGTAAAATTAGCATTGGAACACATTGGCCAAATTTCTGT
This sequence comes from Pipistrellus kuhlii, assembly GCF_014108245.1. Lineage (NCBI taxonomy): Eukaryota > Metazoa > Chordata > Mammalia > Chiroptera > Vespertilionidae > Pipistrellus > Pipistrellus kuhlii. The sequence continues at coordinate 39,299 of NW_023425486.1, forward strand.
TCTTTTCTAGCTGGGGAGGATTGGAGGCATCATGTGCACCTTGACCTGCCTCCCTCTCCTATATCCTGTGCTAGATTTGAGACCCTGGGAGTTTCTATGCTTTCCAAGTAGAAGTGTGACTGGGGAGACAGGATGTGGATTGAAGCAAAGGGGTTACTTCATTGCTTCTGGTTGTTGATTCTGAAGTGCACCTGGTCCACCCACCCTTAGCTCAGAAAACTTTAATTGGAAGGTTCCATGAAATTTTGCTCTTCTTTAGCTACTAAGAGAAGATGAGGTTCAGTAATGCTTAGTGACAAAAAGGTGTGTCCCAGCTTCATGCATAACCCCTGAGTTTTGGTGATGGTAAACAGTGCTTGCAATTTGAGCATTTGAGCCTCAGTTTTTGATTCACACATTGATTTTGGAAAACCCTATTAATATGCAAGTGTCTAAGAGGAGAAAATTATCCTCGTTTTCTTTCAGCTGTTAACAGGTTAGCTGATTGGAAAAATTTGTTGGGAGAGAACAGGGTCCTGGGAGAAAAACTTTTTCAGAGGCAACGTTCTGACAGGGAAGGGAGGACCTTCTAGGCTTGGGGTCTTGCTTAGGACCAAGACAGGCTCAGAAGGAAACTGCACAAAGAGGTCTGGGGCCTGGAGGAGGCAAAGTAAACACTGGCAGGGAGATACAGTTGATCAAAGGCCTACCTGTTGCCCAGGCTGCCTGGTGCGCTAAGAGATGGGCCAGGGCGTGGCTGTGCAAACGCTCAGCCTGCAGCACAGGCCTCCGGGTGCCCCTTCAGGCTCCTCTGCCCCATAAACCTCGGCTCATTTTGGTCCCGCCCTTGAATTCAGCAGTAATAGCGTCATCAGTACTTTCACATTCTCTCGTGCACTCCACCTCGGGATGTGAATGCTGCAAAGAAGTGGAGCTGCGGCAGAGGTGCCCTCCGGTGCCCGGTGTCCGTGTCTCTCTCCGGACCACTGAGCCTCATCTCTGGCTTTCCACCTGGAGGCATTGCACAGGGATTCCCTCCAAGAAGCCAAAGATCCCATTCACGGGTTATTTTTCTTTGCAATTCTGTCTCCCACAGCTGTGCAACTCATTTGGTCCTGGGGCTCTTGACTGGGCAAGACTTCTCCTGGGAGGTGAAGGACAGTTTAATTAGAAAATGATCCCCTTGCCTATAGTGGTGATTATACTTTATCAAGGGCGCAGTCTTGACCTCCGTCTGCTCCCCATTTTCAATGCTTGGCCAGCGCCAGTAATGTAATTCCCATCGCTGACAGCGGCTTACTTTCTGCTCTCCCACCGTTTGAAATGGAAAAGCACCTCTTTCCGCGGCCCCACCCCTTTAGCTAAAGGAAATGGTTCTGTGAAAAGGCTTTGCGCAAGGTTTTAACACAGCTCACTCACAGTGCTTCAGGTGAGGTCAGAGAGGGAGAGAGTTTCAGTGGAGATTTTATTAGCCCAAACGTTGAGGCTCTCATTGCAGTTACCAGGAAATAGGGCCTGGAAGCACATCCTCTCTGCGCGCCTCTCAGGTCACCGCTGTTGAAGTGCATGGGGCGGGGCCTTAGGTTTCCTTCCTCTGAGTAAGTGCAGTCAGCTGCTGGCTACACATTTTAAAGAGATGCAGCTCGTGTGTTTAAAGATACAGGCTTAGCGCGGTAAAGCATAGGGGCTGTGGGTCGGGGAACTGGCAGAAACTGGTCCTGCCTCAATCTTGCTTTTGTGACTCAGAGGTCATCTGCAGTGGTTTTGATGTAAAAATTTAAAAAATTTATTATTAATTTCTATTATTCTTCTCCTTAACTTTTAAAAAGTAGTTTTTATTGAAAAACTTCACAGAGGAAGGAAGGAGATAAAAAGATCAATGATGAGAGAGAATAGTCTATTAGCTGCCCCATTCACGCCCTCTACTGGGGATTGGCCTGTATCCCAGGCATATGCACTGACCTGTAATCGAACTGTGACCTCCTGTTCATGGGTCGATGCTCCATCATTGAGCTACACGAGGCAGTCTATTTTTAATTTTTTAAATTAATTTTTAGAGAGAGAGAGGATTGGAGGGGGAAAAAGGCAGAGAAAGAGGAAGAGAGAGAAACATGTTATACTTATTTATGCATCCATTGGTTGCTTCTGGAGGTTGAACCTGCAATTTTAGCATATTGGGAAAAAGGCTCTACCCAACTGAGCTATCCAGCCAAATCGTAACATTAAAAAAAAATAGATTATGGACACCATTGCTATAAAAAAACAGCCAGGTTATCTGTTGGATCAAGCTGAATTCCACAAATGGCAACATAATATTCAGAGATACTTCTCTGCACTAGAGATGGGACAGGGGCCCACAGGAATAGCAGGGCTCCCTGGGGGCAGGGCCTCGGAAGAAGCTCTTCCTCTTCCCCTTTGTACCCCAAGATGCACAACCCCAGCTCTGTAACAAGTCTCCATGCTCACAGTGTACCCCACACAGTTCTGTGTTACCTTAACATATTATACAGTTCTTTCCAAAGAGTAAGAAGTGGGTGGGGACCTGTGTGCAGATATAATTTATTCTAAATTTCTTGATGTTCTGAACATCTAGATATCAGGACAAGGTCTTCAATTAAAATACAAATTCCCAATTTCTGTTCTGTAGGTAGGGTCTCCTTTTTCAAGGAAAGAATTGGCAGTGGTCCAGATAGCATGTTTTCAGAAGGAGAAGCTACCTGACTAAAAAACATCTAAAAATATCTGCGTACCTTCCTCTCCATGATAGAATGTTGCATTCGGGTAAAGGAATTGCTCACTCCAGATCCTCTTAAAAATTCTTAAACCTCTGAGAGGCAAAAAGCTACTCATTAACACGATAGTCTGAATTAGTTGTGCTAATAACTTTCTAACGGTAGCTAGGTGAGGGCTTATAGAAGAGGGGGACATTGTAGGTGAGTTGGTGCGTGTGTGCCTCTGTGTGTGTTGGGAGAGTGGGAGAAGGTGAGGATGGTCCTGAGCACCTGGGTTGGCGGGTGAGTTGCTCAAAGACAACTTCCCTCTCTGTGTGGTTTGCTCAGCACACTCTTTCTGCAGCATCCCCACGTGCCTGAGGGCACAAGCCATTGTGATCTCTCCGAATTTAACGCTAGTGCAATTATTGAGCAGTGTAGCCAAGCAAATAGAGAGACCCAATTGGAAGCATTTCACTGCATCTACTCTCTTAGAGCTTACGAATTGTGCTGTCTTTTCAGGGATTTTCATTCTTTTGCTTGTAAATGTATAAGTTATTTTTGTTTGAAGCTTTGAGGAGGGGAGGGTGGTAAGAGAAAAGTTTCACATCTATGAAAGACTTGAGGTTTTTTTTTTTTTTTTTTTTTTTTTTTTTTTTTTTTTTTTTTTTTTTATAATCTTTCCCTTGGAGAGTATCTTAGTGCAGGAGTCCAGGCTGGTAGTAGCTGGTATCCACCAGCATCCTGCATGGCCCTGATAGTTGTTAAAATGTTGGTAAACTTAAAAAAAAATATCTTTATTGATTTCAGAGAGGAAGTGAGAGAGATAGAAACATCAATGATGAGAGAGAATCATTGATTACAGCTTCCTGCATGCCCCATACAGCCCTTCTGGGGATCAAGCCCACAAGCTGTACATGTGCCCTTGCCCAGAATCAAACCCAGGACCCTTCAGTCCACAGGCTGACATTCCATCCACTGAGCCAAACAAGCCAGGGTGGCAGTGACCATTTTATACTGGTTGGAGTTAGCTGCTTCCCGGAAGCTCTTGACACCAGCCCTTCCAGCCCTTCGTCTGGAAGTCCCCTCTTCCCACACTCAACAATGAAAGGGTCAGCAGCTGGTCCAAGGAGGCCTCCCAGCCTGCTCACTGTGCTGCCGTGGTGTTTTGGGGACCACTCCTCTCCTTGATAACACTATTTTTATTTTTAATTTTTAATATTTTTTTAAAAAATAAATCTTTATTGTTATATTATTACAAATGTTCCTCATTTCCCCCTTCTCCATTGTTCCCCTTCACCAGATTCCTACCCCACCCTCTACCCTTTTCCCATTCCCCATTGTCCTCATCCATAGGTGCACAGTTTATGTTCAGTCTCTTCCCGCACCCCCACTCCCTTTTTCCCTGAGAATCGTCAGTTCACTCCCCTTCCATACCTCTGATTCTATTATATTCAACAGTATTATTCATCCGATTTTTTAATTCCCTTGGGTTTTAGATTCACTTGTTGATAGTTACGTATTTGTTGTTCATAATTTTCATCTTTATTTTCTTCCTCTTCCTAAAGAACCCCCTTCAGCAATTCATATAATTCTGGTTGGGCAGTGATGAACTCCTTTAGCTTTTTTTTATTTGTGAAACTCTTTATCTGGCCTTTGATTCTGAGTGATAGCTTTGCTGGGTAGAGTATTTTTGGCTTTAGGTTCTTGCTATTCATCACCTTGAATATTTCTTGCCATTCCTGTCTGGCCTGCATGGTTTCTGTTGAGAGATCAGCTGACAATCGTATGGGTGCTTCTTTATAGGTAACTACCTGCTTTCTTTTTGTTGCTTTTAATATTCTCTCTTTGTCTTTTGCTCTTGGAATTTCAATTATGATGTGTCTTGGTGTGGTCCCTTTTGGATTCCTTTTGTTTGGGGTTCTGTGCATTTCCTGGACTTGTAAGTCTATTTCTTTCACCAGATGGGGGAAGTATTCTGTCACTATTTCTTTCAATATGTTTTTGGTATCTTGCTCTCTCTCTTCTTCTGGGACCCCCATAATTCTGATGTTGGTTCGCTTGAAGTTGTCCCAGAGGTTTCTTACATTATCTTCAACTTTCTGGATTATCTTGTCTTCTTGCTTCTGTGGAGGAGTGTCCTCAGGCTCTTTGTGTTCCAAATCTTTGACTTGATTCTTGAGATCTTCCATTCTGTTTTTAGAACTCTGTATAATATTTTTTATTTCAGACAATGTATTCTTTATTTCTAGTTGATCCCTTTTCATATCCTCATAGGTCTCTATTTTATTGGCCTTTTCTAGGAAATTCTTTTAAAACCTTATAACAGTGGTTTTGAACTCTATATCCAGTCACTTTTTGTCCTCCATTTCTTTCATTTGTGATCTGTTTCCTTGTATCTGCTTCCCTGAGTTGGTAGGGTGGCTTTACGTGCTAAGGTGTCCTATATGGTTCAGTGGGTCAGCCTCCCAGTTATCTGAGGTGGACACTCTTGGTGCACTCCTTTGTGGATTGTGTGTACAGCTTTATTGATTGTTGTTGGTATCACTGGGAGGAACTGAGCTCCAGGCCAATTGGCTGTGAGGATCAGTTGTGTCTATGCCGGGAGACAGCCTTATTCAACTAGACTTGGAAAATTGCAAAAGCCTCTGTGTTAAGCTTAGTTGGGGCAGAGTTTCAGGGTGGAGCCTACAGCCTTGGCTTCCGTAAGCCCCACCATATAAGGTTCCTAGTCTCAGTGTTCCTCAGTGTCCTTTGGTACTGGCTGCAAGCACCTCTGAGAGAAAGGTGCCCTCAAGTTTCACCTGCTACCAGACAGTCTAGTCTCTCCCCCAATGAGCCCAGAACTGGGGTTCAGTGCAGTTGGAAGTGGGGTTGGAAGTAGGGTTAAGAGCGGTCTGGCCGAAACCGGTTTGGCTCAGCTGTAGAGCATTGGTCTTCAGACTGAAAGGTCCCAGGTTCGATTCCGGTCAAGGGCATGTACATTGGTTGCAGGCACATTCCCAGTAGGGGGTGTGCAAGAGGCAGCTGGTCAATGTTTCTCTCTCATTGACGTTTCTAGCTCTCTATCTCTCTCCCTTCCTTTCTGTAAAAAATCAATAAAATATATTTTAAAAAAAAAAGAGCAGTCTGGAGCTTTTGACTCCTTCCCACTAGGGCAATCCAGCAGCACAGTCAACAGTCCGTCCTCTGTGCACATTCACATGCGCACCTCCAGGGCTCTGCCTTTTGCCGCTCCCCTGAGTTTCCACCTTACAGCCCAGTGTCCCTCCATATGAGCCTGGGTTCCCAGGGTCTGGCCTTAGAAATGGAGTTCGATGCAGTCAGAACTGGGGTTCAGCACAGTCTGGAGCTTTTATCTCCTTCCCACTAGGAAATGCCAGCCAGGCACTTAGCCGCTCCCTCCTCTCCAGCTCTGTCCTCTCCCCACACGTGCACCGTATCTCTGTACCTTGTACCTTAGGCTTTTACAGCTCCTTTGATTATCCTTCTGGTTTTCTCTTTCCTTCTAGTTGTAGAATTTCCAGTTAGTCAACTTTCCTGTAGTTCTGGATAATGTCAATTTTGTATTTTATTTGTATTTTTTGAAATTGTTGTGCGAGGCTGTATTTAGGTGTTTACCTATGCCGCCATCTTGGTTTCCTCTCGCCCTTTAGTTGCTAACACTATTTTTAAATGCCAGTCGCACCATCATCCAGGAGTTGCAAACCTGGCCTGTGGGGCATAGCTAACTACCTCCCTATGTTTGTAAAAAGGTTTTATTGGGCAGAGCCATGCCCACTGTTCTGGTTACCTTCATCTTGCAAGGGTGGAGTTAAGTCATTGAAGCTGAGGCTCTGTGGTCCACAAAGCCTGAAGTATTTATTATCTGGCCCTTGTAGAGAAAGTTTGCCCACCTCTGCTATTTCATTCCTCAGGCTGAGGCATTTGCTTGCTGACTATTCTGGAGACTTGGCAGTCTGCCTGGGCAGGCAAGGACCCTATTGTTTCCCTAACTTTGTTTCCTTCTTCACTCTCCCCCCCGCCCCGTCTTGTGTCCTGCATCACTCTACTGCCCTTAGTCAGTGAGAAAGGCAATAAAGAAAGGGGAGATGGCAATTTTTTTTTTTAACAAATGTAAAAACAAAAAACAAAACCCTATGAGTATGTCTGATTTTTTTACAGAGAGGACGAGAGAGGGACAGAGAGTTAGAAACATCAATGAGAGAGAATCATCGATCAGCTGCCTCTTGCACACCCCCTACTGGGGATGTGCCTGCAACCAAGGTACATGCCCTTGTCCGGAATCGAACCTGGGACCTTTCAGTCCGCAGGCCGATGCTCTATCCACTGAGCCAAACCGGTTTCGGCTGTCTGATATTTAAAAAAAAAAAAAATGGTGGTTTTCCATTTACATGGAGTTTTATGTGGTTCAGAAAGCCCATCTGTAATCTGTTTGAGTTAAAGTCCCATTTGTCACTGCTGTCAGGATGGTAAAATATATTTGAAACCTTTTTGCTTTAAGGAAAATAGAAGGCTTCGCTGCACTTGACATTGAGCTAAAGACTTTGCCACTCTCAGGGAAATGTCAGTGCTGAGAAAGTCTTGTGCAAAACGGGAGCTAAACAAAATAATCATCCTGGTAAGAAGGTTTTGCTCTTTGCTTCAACAGAACCATTTCCTCCCAAACTCTGTGGGTTCCTAAAACAACAACAAGCCTTGAGAGGGCTAGGGTCGGGGTAGCTGGCACAAGCAGCCTTGACTTCACTTATCTGCTTTATGGAAGGATCAGTAGCAGGAATTCAAAATGGCAGAAAACCCTGCGGCAGTTTCATTTAGCTCTGGGAGGTGTTTTGTAGTCATTTTAGAAAAAAGATCTTATTTACTTAGGTAAGAATGGTAAATCACTATTAAAAAAGCTCATCAATATAGAAGAGGACAATGAAGCAAAAAGAGAATTCTAAACCCTTGATTTTGCAATTGAGAAAGTGTTTCTGGGGTTCTTGTCCCCTTAAGTTGCAGCCTTTTAAAGATCCATGTTGAAGGAGCAGGAAATCCGGCTACTTTACTCAAGCTCTCCTGGGCACGCCGCTTGCTTGGCTGCCATCTTTTTCTTTTTAAAAAGTTATTTATTGTTTAAAGTATTACATATAGTATTACATATGTCCCCTTTCCCCCCATTGACCTCTCCCTGGCCCCCCTTTCCCCCAGCAGAAGCCCTCACGCCCCTAGTATCTGTGTCCATTGGTTATGTTTACATGCATGCAGACAAGTCTTTTAGTTGATCTCTTACTCCCTCCCCCACCTGCCTTTCCACTGAAGCTGCCTTCTTCTGTTCTGAGGAATAACGAAGGGCTGTCAGAGAGAAGTGACTGCATCAGAAAAGCTGCATGTTCTTGCTTTCTCTGCAGCAAAGGAATGGTTGCAGCAGCTGCCAGGCTGGGAGCGGCCAGGCCTGGAGTGGCTGGGCCAGGAGCAAACAGGCCCAAAGCAGCTGGGTCAGGTGCGGCCAGGCCCAGAGAAGCAGCAGCCACACCTGGAGCAGCCAGGTCGGGAGCGGCAGAGGCCAGACCCAGAGCAGCTGGTTGTGGAACGGACCAGAGCAACAGAGGCCAGGCCAAGAGCAGCCAGGCCCGGAACAGCTCGCTCCTCACCTGCCTCCGCCCCAAGGCTGCCTCTCAGACATGGCTGGAAACTTTTGGGGGAACTTGAGGGTCTGCTGAATCAAATGAGGAAAGCTTAGATCTGGATGTGTTGAGTTATTATAGTGCTGGGGTGTTGATCTGTGAGTGCCTTGTGTGGGGCCTGGATGAGGCTGGTTGATCTATTGGGAAATGTCTTATGTGTGAAGTGTATCCTTGGGCATGTGGAGGTATTATTGATTTGATAAAATGCTAAGTAACTGATTTACTATCTGAAAAATTTAAAGTTCTGAAAGTTTAAGGTCTCTTGCCAAAAAGAGGTTTTAAAGCTAACACCTTAATTTTAATGGAGAAAGGGAATGACAAGCCCTTCCCACCCAGAACAGGTAATCCAATTCCAACCAGCACCTATGTTTAAACAATGTGTCCATTTACACTTGAATGGCTACACCTTTTGATAGCCTAAGGGCAAGTTTACATGTAAACAAGTTTGCTCTCAATTCCCAGGGCAGAAAAAAAAAACAAGGTTTAAAATTATTAGATTTTAAAATTTATTCTTAGAAGTGTAAAAGTTTATTAATAAAAAAAAAAAAGAAAACAACAAAAGGAGATTGAAAAACCTGATGAACAATAATAGTGGTTCATTGTAGTACAGTTGGTGATATGGGAGGGGAATGGATTGACTGTTCTCGGGGAAAGGGAGGGAGGAAGAGACTGAACATAAACTGTGCACCTATGGATGAAGACAATGGGGGGTGGGAACCTGGTGGACCGGGGAAGAAATGAGGAACCTTTGTAATAATATGAACAATAAAGATTGATTTTAAAAAAATAAAATGACAGTGAGGTATCATCTCACACTTGTCAGAATGGCTACTACCAACAAATTAACAAATGACAAGAACTGGAAAGGATGTGGAGAAAAGAGAAACCTAGTACACTGCTGGTGGGAATGCAGACTGATGTAGCCACTATGAAGAATAGTATGGAGTTATCTCAAAAAATTAAAAATGGAATTTCCATTTGATTCCGTGATCTCATTTTTGGGAATATAAGAATCAGAAAACACCAATCGGAAAAAATGTATACACTCTTTTGTTCATAGCAGCACAATTTACGATAGCTAAGATCCGGTAACTGCCTTAGTAAAAAAAAAATAAGGATATCTTACCCTTTGAGACAGTATGGAGGGACCTGGAGAGTATTATGCTAAGTGAAATAAGCCAGTAAGACCTGGCAGGTTTGTCTCACTGTTAAAGCCTTGGCTTATGAAATGATGGATCTTGGGTTTGATTACCAGTCAAGGGCGCATACCTTGATTGCAGGTTCAACCCCCCAGTCCTATCTGTGTGGGTGGGGGGGGCAACCAATGCACATGTCTCTCTTACATTTATGTTTCTCTCTACCTCCTCATTTCCTTCCACTCTCTCTGAAAGAATTAATGGAAAAAATATCCTTGGGTGAGGATTAAATAATAATAATAATAATAATAATAATAATAATAATAATAATAAAAAGCTAGTCAGAGAAAGATAACTATCACCTGATATTACTCATATGTAAAATCTAATGAACAAATAAAATGCTGAACAATATAATAGATGCAGAGACATAGAAGCATGGCACAGACTGATGAATCTCAGAGAGAAGGCAGAGGTGGCTGGGGAGAGATTAACCAAAGAATTTATAGGCAAAGATGCATAACTCATGAACACAGACAATAGTGTGGCAAAGGCTTGTGTGTGGGGACAATTGTGGGATGGAGGGGTCAATGTGGGGAAAAGGGGACACATGTAATACTTTCAACAATAAAGATAGATCTAAAAAAAGAATGGGTATCTTATACAGAAATAAGTGTCAGGGTCTGCTATAGGAGTAGGTGTGCAGGTAGCTGAGTGAAACTTAAAATTTGCTTTTGGGATATTATGGTTTAATTGTGGGTCATAAAAAGCATTTGATAAGACAGGACAGACATTCTAAGTACTTTCAAAATCCATAAATAAGTGCACCCCACTCTTGGAAAACTGAGCAAAATCCAAATTTAAGACCATTATATAAAAATGTATATATATATTTAGAAATGATTCCTGCACGTCACAGATTTTCCACCTTTAGAAAGAATTATATCATAGCTGCCTATCTGAATTTCTTTAAAATACTTGACATAAAAATTTGGTTTATTGCTGTGTTCCAGAGCTACATGTCTGGCATGAAGCTGAGTATGCTTGCAATCTAAATTTTTTTCTTGTGTAAAGATATCTTTCTTTTAGTTATAATTATAGAATGCCTTTTTGAAATTGTATTTATATGGCTTGCTTTGAAACCTCCCCAAATCTTCCATTCATAATGATGTTACTGAAAGGTTTTCCCAGAGGGGGAAAAACATGTTCATCTAATGTCTACTGGACTTTTTACATTGTTGAAATTCAGCCAGAATTAGAAAGGTGTCCTCACACCTAGAGGGAATAAAATAGATTGATTTATGATTTTTTAACAAGCATGACAGAGTCAGGAATCATGCTTATATAATTTCAAAGTCATGAAAAGATATTAATCATAATTAAATTTCCTCTAAGAAGACATTTGAAACAGAGATCACATGCCAGGCTAATTGATTACACAACTATAAGACAGTCACCCCAACAACAGAGGGAGGGGGCAGTTTAGACTCACTGTCTAAATATTTAATACCCAGAGGGAAACAGGGAATTGGAACAAAGGCTGTAATGAGAAATAATAGAAATCAGCTAGAAGGGCAATGGAATGTCCCTATTGATTATGTAGTTGATAAAGAGAAAAAGTGATTAATAGAAATAAGAGAATGAGCAGCAGGAATGACTTTTTTTTTTTTTTTTTTTTTTTTTTTTTTTTTTTTGCTGCAGACACAAACCACACACTTGTAAAGGTCATATCAGTCATTTAGAAATAAAATATCCATCTTAAAGATGAGTAATGTTGCTCTAAAATGGAAATGCAGGGACCTTATATTCTGCCCAAATTCTGAATTCATGTGTTACTTTTAGTTGTGAAATAGAATAGTTTTCAGCTAGCCAAACCTTTAAGTGTAAAACCAGTGGACCAAAGAGTTTTTAGTAGACCTAGTTTGGAATTGCTTCAAAGGAACAGTGGTTCTTGCTTTCTAGGTTCTTGTGTTTTAAGGCTCTTTCTTCTTATGTGGGAATTACATACTCACAGTCAAGGTAAAAAGACAAAAGCAAGTGTTTTTCAATTGGTAAGATGTTGTCTGGAATGGTTCATAATTGGTGTCAGGATAAATGAGAATCAACACTAATTATCTGAGCTGCTTAACGCACTTTTTTCTTGATTAATATTCTTCATGTGCTACTCATGAGGTCACCGTTTCTTTTTTTGATCTACTAGCATGCCCCATGACACTGCACGTAGCATTACAAATAGCAGGAAGAACAGTGAGAGACTGTCCGAGCAGAGCCATCTGTTCTTGTCACACAAACCATACATTTTGCTGCTCAACGAACACTGCATTCATCTTTGCAGTGACCTGTCTTGCACTCCATTACCGGCTGGTGTGTTTAGAAACTCAGGTACCTTCGATGGATATTTCTGGAGAGGTACACTTCTACAGCTAGCTGAGAGGGACTTTTTGTTTCTGCCCAGTGTCCTTTTTCACTTTCTCATTTACTTTTTCTCCTGCCTTTGCGTCTCTGGAAAGCTCAGAGCACATTTTTCTCCTTAGGGCTTAATTATTGCCTTGTACTCCATGACTGCTCCACAGGAGGCTGTTGACTGTAGGACACCCCATTTGTCTTGAGAGTTTCTCTTTTCAGTAGGCATGGAGGCTGCCATTACTCGCTCCATTACAGCTCAGGATGCTAAAATGCTGAGAAAGACACTTGCCTGAAGTTGTGTGAAAAGTTGAAGCCTGAAACTCACTCAAACCTTAAGCCTCTTGACTTGGTTGACTGCTTGTGTTTACATTGTTTCTGAAACTCTCTCTCTCTCTCTCTCTCTCTCTCTCTCTCTCTCTCTCTCTCTCTCTCTCTCTCTCTCTCTCTCTCTCTCTCTCATGCTACTCTTCTACTGACCTCCATGCATATTTATAAAAAGAGATTTTAGATGTGAACTAACTAGTGTGGAATATACTGAAAGCACCATCTCCCTCAATGCAGGCATTCTATCTCAAATTTCTATACTTTAAATTGTAGGCTCTTAATTTTCAGGTGAATCACACTGCACGTAAGTTCCACTAAGACCCCTCTCTTGCTGGCATGGCTCAGAGGTTGTGTGATAGTTCGATTCTGGGTTAGAGCAAGTGCCCTGGTTGTGGGATTGATCTAGGTGTGAGGTGCAGCCGACCAATGATTCTCATCATTGATGTTTCCATCTCCCTCTCCCTTCCTCTTTGAAATTAATAAAAATATATTGAAAAAAGATCCCTTGTTCATTTTTTCATAGATTACTATAAGACCAGTTTTCTCTTATCCTGCATTTTTCCAGTTGAATATTATTATTTTTATTTTTTTGTGGGTATCTTTAATCTCTTTCTTTTTTTCTCATTTTTTATTAAGTACATATCTTACTCCCATACATGCCCTCACCCCCCAATGTTTTGCTTCCATTGGTTATGCTCATATGCATGCACACAAGTCCTTCAGTTGATCTGTTATCTTCCCCACCCCTCCCCAACCTTATGGCTATAATTTGTTTGATGCTTTACTGCCTCTGTATCTATCCTTTTGTTCATCAGTTTATAATGTTCTTTATTTTCCACAAGCGAGTGAGATCATGTGGTATATATTGATATATATTTTTTCATTGACTGGATTATTTTGCTTAGCATAATGTTTTCCAATTCCATCCAGGTTGCTGCAAATAGTAAGAATTCCTTCTTTTTTATGGCAGCATAGTATTCCATTGTGTAGATGTACCATATTTTTCTGATCCAGTCATCTGCTGACAGCATTTAGCCTGTTTCCAAATCTTAGTTATTATAAATTGTGCTACTATGAACATAGGGGTGCATATATCCTTTCTGATTGGTGTTACTAGTTTGTTAGGATATATTCATAGGAGTGGGATTACTGGATCAAATGAGAATTCCATTTTTAGTTTTCTGAGGTATGTTCTTCCATCTGTTTACATCTTCCTCTCTCTCTCTCTCTCTCTCTCTCTCTCTCTCTCTCTCTCTCTCTCTCTCTTTCTTCAGTGTCCTGTAGTTTTCATGTATAGGTCTTTACCTCTTAGTTAAGTTTATTCCTATGTATCTTAATTTTTTTTGGTGTGATGGTAAATAGGATTGCTTTTGTAGTCTCTTTCTATAAGTTCACTATTGGTGTATACAAATGCCATAGATTTCTTGGCATAAATTTTGTATCCTGCTACTTTGCCAAATTCATTTATTAAGTCTATTAGTTTTTTGATGGAGTATTTTTTTTTTAATGTACAATATCATATCATCTGCAAATAAGGACAACTTTACTTCTTCTTTTCCAATTTGAATGCCTTTTATTTCTTCTTCCTGTCTAATTGCAATGGCTAGTACTTCCAGTACTCTGTCAAACAGGAGTGGTGAGAGTGGGCATCCCTGACTTGTTCCTGTTCTTAGGGGAAATGATTTCAGTTTTTGCCCATTGAGTATGATGTTAGCTATGGTTTAACATATAGAGCTTTTATTATGTTGAGGTATGATCCTTCTATTCCTGGTTGAGAGTTTTTATCAAGATAGGGTGCTGGATTTTGTTAAATGCTTTTTCTGCATCAATTGATATGAATATGTATGAACTTTCTGATGTACTATTGGAGCTGATTTGCTAGAATTTTGTTGAGGATTTTGGCATCTATGCTCATGAGGGATATTGGCCTGTAAGAGAGAGGGCTCTCTCTCTCTCTCTCTCTCTCTCTCTCTCTCTCTCTCTCTCTCTCTTTCTCTCTCTCTCTCTCTCTTTCCAATGCAAAAACTAAACCACATACATGTTATTTTCAAAACTTGACTGTCAAGAGCAAAACTCTGGCTATTAAATAATAACAACAATGCCAATGCAAAACAACAAAATGAGAAATCAGAATTATGGACATATTAATATTTTTAGCTACTAAATGAGTCTCTTTTGTTGCTGGTGTAGATTTCCTCAGAGTCCTTGGACTTGCTCACAAGACTTTGCAGAAGACTGGAAGCTAACAGATGCTAGCATGAGCAGGAAAATGATTAAAGAAGTAGCTTCCACTTCAGTCTTTAATTTCTTTAGATGACTCCATGTTGGTACCTCAGTCCCTTGTGTAGCCTTCAGTTTTCTTCTCCCACTTTGCTGTCGTCTGGGCAACTCTCCATCCTTTTGGGTGAAGGGACACAGGACCTTCTCTGAGTCCATTGTGATGACGGACATAACACTGGTACCCGAATTGGCTGCATTGCTCCTTCTTTCCTTTCATTTTGAACCCAGGGTTCGACCCCATAACACTCTGGGCCTGGCCGCTCCGGGACTGGCTGCTGCTCCAGGCCTGGCTGCTCTGGGCCTGGCTGCTGTTCTGGGCCTGGTTGCTGCTGCTCCAGGCCTGGCTGCTCCAGGCCTGGGTACTCTGGGCCTGGATGCTGCTGCTCTGGGCCTGGATGCTCTGGGCCTGGGTACTCCGGGTTTGGCTGCTGCTGCTCCGGGCCTGGCTGTTCCGGGCCTGGATGCTGCTCTGGGCCTGGCTGCTCCAGGCCTGCCGTTCTTCCATTTCTCCGGCTGGTCACATTCTAAGGGCCCCATTGGTCCCCCATCGCTCCCACCATAATGTTAACTATTGACCACTAACTACCCAGTACCTCCTCCTGTGGTCCCGGATGACAGATGTCCTTCAGATAGTTTCAATCCTCAAATTATTGTGGGAATGGCAGACCAGCCACCCACCCACGCCACCATCTTGGTTTCTCTGTAATTCTCTTTCATTGTGTTGTCTTTATCTGGTTTTGGTATTAGGGTGATGCAGGTTTCATAGAAGGAGCTTAGAAATGTTCCTTCCTCTTGAATATTTTAGAATAGTCTGAGGAGGATAGGTTTTAGTTCTTGCTTTTTTGCAGTAGGCTTGTAGAACTATGAACTTACCTTTCAAGACTGCTTTCGCTGTGTCCCATAGGTTTTGGATGGTTGTGTTTTCATTGTCATTTGTTGCCATGATGTTTTTTATTTCCGCTTTGATCTTTCTGGTAACCCAGTCATTGTTGAATAGCATGCTGTTTAATCTCCAGGATGTTTTTAATTTCTTCCTTGATTTCTCTGGCAACCCAGTCATTGTTGAATAGCATGCTATTTAGTCTCCATGTGTTTGATTTTTTTTGGATTGTTTTTATTGTAGTTGATTTCCAGTTTTATGCCACTGTGATCTGAGAACATGCTTTATATGATTTCTATCTTCTTGAATTTGAAGAGACTTTGCCTATCACCCAACATATGGTCTATCTTTGAAAATGACTCATGTGCACTTGAGAAGAATGTATATTCTGTGGCTTTGGGGTGAAATGTGCTGAAGATGTCAATTCCATCTGATTTAGAGAATCATTTAGGACTGATGTTTCTTTGCTGTTTTGTTGTTTAGAGGATTTGTCATATGGTGGTAGTGGGGTATTAAAGTCTCATACTATGATTGTATTGCTGTTAATCTCTCCTTTGATATACTCCAGGAGTTTTATTATGTATTTGGATGCTTTTGTATTGGGTGCATATATGCTTACCAGAGTTACTTCTTCTTGTTAGTATTATGAAGTGGCCTTCCTTATCTCTTGTTATGTCCTTCACTTTGAGATCTAATTTGTCAGATATAAGTATTGCTACCCTAGTTTTTTTCTCATTTCTATTCACCTGGAAAATTTTTTTTCATCCCTTCACCCTCAGTCTGTGAGCATCTTTTTTTTAAAGATGGGTTTTTTGTAGACAGCAGATATATGGGTCTTGTTTTCTTTCTTTTCTTTTTCTTTTCTTTTTTTACTTTTTTAAAATAACTTATTATCTGTGTAAATATTTTAACCTTGCCCCCCCACCCATACATACCCTCCCTCCCCAGAGTTTTGTGTCTATTGGTTGTACTTATATGCATGTATACAAGTCCTTTGGTTGATCTATTATCTCCCCCAGATCTCCCTAACCTCCCTGCTATAATTTGACAGTCTGCTTGTTGCTTTACTGTCTCTATATCTATATTTTGGTTCATCAGTTTATAGTGTTCTTTATTACCATAAATGAGTGAAGTCATGTGGTGTTTCTCTTTCATTGACTGGCTTATTTCACTCACCATGATATTCTCCAGTTCCATCCAGGTTGCTGCAAATGATGAGAATTCCTTCCTTTTTATGGCAGCATAGTATTCCATTGTGTAGGTGTACCATTGTTTTTGGATCCAATCATCTGCTGACGGGCACCTAGGCTGTTTCCAAATTCTGGCTATTGTAGATTGTGCTGCTATGAACATAGGGGTGCATATATCCTTTCTGATTGGTGTTTCTAGTTTCTTGGGATATATTCCTAGAAGTGGGATTACTGGGTCAAATGGGAGTTCCATTTTCAGTTTTTTGAGGAAACTCCACACTGTTCTCCACAGTGGTTGCACCAGTCTGCAATCCCACCAGCAGTGCACGAGGGTTCCTTTTTCTCCACAACCTCACCAACACTTGTCGTTTGTTGATTTGTTGATGATAGCCATTCTGACAGGTGTGAGATGGTACCGCTTTGTTGTTTTGACTTGCACCTCTCGGACAATTAGTGACTTTGAGCATGTTTTCATGTGCCTTTTGGCCTTCCTTCTGTCTTCTTTTGAAAATATTCTATTTAGGTCCATTGCCCATTTTTTAATTGGATCATTCATCTTCCTTTTATTTATTTGTATAAGCTGTCTGTAAATGTTGGAGATTAAACCTTTATCAGTGGTATTATTTGCAAATATGTTCTCCTACACTGTGGGCTTTCTTGTTTTGTTGATGGTTTCTTTTGCTGTAAAAAAGCTTTTTATTTTGATGTAGTCCCATTTGTTTATTTTCTCTTTAGCTTCCATTGCCCTAGGGCACGTGTCAAACACAAGGCCCGCGGGCCAAATCCGTCCCACCAGGCCTTGCAATGTGGCCCGCACCGCGCTGTCATCACTGCACTCCGCTGCGTTTCCATCACAATGACAGTTTATGACTGTTCAGTAAACCATTCGGCCCGCGATTTAGGCTGGATTTTAGATTTTGGCCCCTTCTCTGATTGAGTTTGACACCCCTACCCTAGGGGAAGTATCAGTGAAGAAGTTCTTTTGGCATATGTCTGAGATTTTGCTGCCTGTGGATGCTTCTAGTATTTTTATGGTTTCCTGTCTGATGTTTAAGTCCTGTATCCATTTTGAGTTTATTTTTGTGAATGGTATAAGTTGGTGATCTAGTTTCATTCTTTTGCATGTGTCTGTCCAATTACCCCAACACCATTTATTGAAGAAAATGTCTTGACTCCATTGTATATTCGTGCCTCCTTTGTCAAATATTAATTGAGCATAGTGATTTGGGTTGATATCTGGATTCTTGATTCAATTCCATTTATCTATATGTCTGTTCTTGTGCCAGTACCAGGCTGTTTTGAGAACAGTGGCTTTGTAATACAGTTTGAAGTCTGGTATTGAGATCCCTCCTACTTTATTCTTCTTTCTCAGGATTGCTGTGGCTATTTGGGGTCTTTTATTGTTCCAAATGAACTTTTGGAGAGTTCTTTCTAGGTCAGTGAAATATGCCGTTGGTATTTTAATGGGGAGTGCATTAAACCTATAGATTGCTTTAGGAAGTATGGACATTTTGATGATGTTGATTCTACCAATCCATGAACATGGTATGTTCTTCCATCTCCTTCCATCTCTCTCTATCTCTTTTTTCAGTGTCGTGTAGTTTTCCGCAAATAGGTCCTTTACTTACTTAGTTAAATTTATTCCTAGGTATCTTAATTTTTTTGGTGTGATAGTAAATGGAATTGCTTTTTTAGCCTCTGTTTCTGTAGTTTCACTCTTGGTATATAGAAATGCCATGCATTTCTTGGCATTAATTTTGTATCCTGCTACATTGCCAAATTCATTTATTAAGTCAATTAGTTTTTTAATGGAGTCTTTTGGGTTTTTTATGTACAATATCATGTCATCTGCAAATAAGGATAACTTTACTTCTTCTTTTCCAATTTGGATGCCTTTTATTTCCTCCTCTTGTCTAATTGCAATGGCTAGTACTTCCAGTACTATGTCAAACAGGAGTGGCGAGAGTGGGCATCCCTGTCTTGTTCCTGTTCTTTGAGGGAATGGTTTTAGTTTTTGCCCATTGAGTATAATGTTAGCTGTGGGTTTATCGTATATAGCTTTTATTATGTTGAGGTATGATCCTTGTACTCCCACCTTGTTAAGAGTTTTTATCAGGAAAGGGTGTTGGATTTTATCAAATGCTTTTTCTGCATCAATTGATATGACTATATGATTTTTATCTTTCAATTTGTTTATGTGATGTATCACGTTTATTGATTTGAGTATATTGTACCATCCTTGCATTCCTGGAATAAATCCTACTTGGTCATGGTGTATGATCTTTGTGATGTTCTTCTGGAGTCGATTTGCTAGAATTTTGTTGAGGATTTTGGCATCTATGTTCATGAGGTATATTGGCTTGTAATTCTCTTTCATTGAGTTGTCTTTATCTGGTTTTGGTATTAAGGTGATGCTGGCTTCATAGAAGGAGTTTGGGAGTTTTATTTTATTGATTTTCAACAGAGAGGAAGGGAGAGGAATAGAGAGCTAGAAATGTCAATGAGAAAGAACATCAACCAGCTGCCTCCTGTACACCCTCTACCTGGGATGTGCCTTCAACCAATGTACATGCCATTGACTGGAATAGAACCTGGGACCTTTCAGTCTGCAGACCAACGCTCTATCCACTGAGCCAAACCCATTTTGGCTCAATAGGTTTTCTATTCCTTGCTCAGTTTCCTTTCCTTCTGTAATCCCTATTATGCGGATGTTGTTTTGTTTCATGTTGTCCCAAAGTTCCTTTAGGCTCTCTTGCTTAAAAAATTTTTGTTCTAGAAGCTGCTCTACTTGGGTATTCCCCCCCCCCCCCCTTGTCTTCTAGCTCAGTGTTTTTCAACCTTTTTTGGGCAAAGGCACACTTGTTTCATGAAAAAAATCACGAGGCACACCACCATTAGAAAATGTTAAAAAATTTAACTCTGTGCCTATATTGACTATATATAAAGTAATTCTCTTGAATAGGAATCAAATAAACACAAAGAAAGTATTTTATTATTACTTTATTATGAAATATTAAGTAAACAAAATAGTGAAAAATTATAAAATTCTTGTCTTGTCTGCACCTACGGCACACCAGGCAACATCTCGTGGCACACTAGTGTGCCGCGGAACAGCAGTTGAAAAACGCTGTTCTACTTGCTGATTCTGTAGCAACACCTGGGTGGGTGGGGGTTGGGGTGGGGGGTTAGTTTACTTTGTTGTAAGGACTTGATACCTGGCTACAGCGTTTTCTATGAAATCTACTTGGATCCCATGCCTGAAATTTGGAAGCATATGTACAAAAATCATTTTTACGTTTTATTTTTAATAAATCATTGTGTTTGACCGTAAAAAAAAAAAAAAAAAAAAAAAAAAAGAAAAACGCTGTTCTAGCTCACTGTTGCACTCCTCTGCTTCTTGTAGTCTACTCTTGATGCTTTCTATTGAGTTCTTTACAGCAGTGATGTCATTTTTCATTTCTTCCTGTTTCTTTTTCATTTCCTCTTGGTTCTTTTTTTTTTTTTTTTAAATATATATATTTTATTGATTTTTTACAGAGAGGAAGAGAGAGGAATAGAGAGTTAGAAACGTCAGTGAGAGAGAATAATCTATCAGCTGCCTCTTGCACTCCCCCTATTGGGGATGTGCCCTCAACCAAGGTACATGCCCTTGACCGGAATCGAACCTGGGACCTTTCAGTCCACGGGCCGACACTCTATCCACTGAGCCAAACCAGTTTCGGCTCCTCTTGGTACAATACTTACTCATATCATCGAATTTGTCTTCCATTCTTTTCAGCCACCTTATGATCATTTATCTGAATTCTTTCTCTGATAGATTGCTTGTCTCTATTTTGTTTACTTCCTTTTCTGGTAATGCCTGTCTCTCCCCCCCCCCCCCCCCCCGCCCCCATATGCGGGCTGTTTGTCTCCCCATGGTCTCTCTCCTCCGATGTCTGGTTACGTAGTTCTCTCTCTCCTTGTCCCAGGTGAAATCTGACCTTTCCGTGGTGGGGTAAAGAGCTCCTTTGAATCTGCATGTTTGTGCCAATTGGGGACTGATGTTCTGGGGCTTCCAGCTGTTTGGTGGTTGCTGCAGTTGTCTCAGGCATGTTTGAGTAGAACTGTCTTCCAACAAACACTCAGAGAACAGCTAGTTATCTACAAGGGAGCACTCATACGACTGGTTTGGTGGTGGATGAATTTCTTTAGCTTTTTTTTTTTTTTTTTTTTTTTATCTGTGAAGCTCTTTATCTGACCTTCAATGTTAAATAATAGCTTTTCTTGGTAGAGTAATCTTGGTTGTAGGTTTTTGGGCACAAAACTGATGCTCTATCAACTGAGCCAAACCCGCTAGTTGTAATTTTGATGTGGTTGAGGGAGGATCTGAGTACCAGTGTTTAGCATCTTGGTTCCTCTCTGAAGGTGTATTTTAAATAAATAAAATAATGTTTAGGGCTCTTAATTAACAGAATATACAGAATATAAGTATGGGCCTAGTCTCCAGATTTTACAAAGAATGATCTTTACTGATAGATCCCATGCAAATTTACATCCTATAAGAAAATAGTTAGAAACCAGAATAGATCTCACTATAGGAGTGAAACCTTCTTTATTACCAATGGAAAAACAACATAGACTTTTGACTCAGAAAATAAAACAATTTTAATATCCTCTTCACCTATTTTTTTTAAACTTTAATATGTGCAGCTTTTATTTAATCACATCCCTACCCTGTGTAATGTATGAATTGCCCTACCCTGTTTAATGTATGAATTGCCTTCATAATGCCTGCAATTTTTCCATGTGGCTTCCAAGGTCTCATTACTGTTTATAGCCTCATCTCTTGCCACCTTATTTCTCCTTTTTTAGCATTAAATTCCAGGCATTGCACTTACTTCTGTTCCCAAACCAGCAAGGTTTTTTCCTGACTTTCCTGTGCTTTCTCTTTCTTCTGCCTGTGCAAATGTACCTCCTCCCATTATCCTGGTTTTTAATTCAATTTAGGCTTCACCTCTTCTGGGTTATTTCAGGGGCCCTTGGTTGTCTGCTCCCCAAACATCTGGAGCTCCCTTATCATACCATTTGTTACCTGTAGTACATTTATTGATCAACTTTCAGCCTTTCCCATACTATATAATAAAAGCCTAATATGCTGTGTCCAGTAGTCCATTCAACCAATCAAAGTGTAATATGCTAAGGCCACTCAACCGCTTGCTATGACATGCACTGACCACCAGGGGGCAGATGCTCTGACTGGTAGGTTAGCTTGCTGCTTGAGTCCGGCTGATCAGGACTGAGCTAGATGGGCTGGACATACCCCGAAGCCCTCCCACAGTCTCTCCACAGCTGGCCAACCTCTCACGTCCCTCCCTGGATCTGAGCATACACCATGGGGTCCCACAGCCTGGCCTGAACCCCCTTGTAATCTGGGACCCTTCAGGGGATATCAGAGAGCTGGTTTCAGCCTGATCCTGCTGGCCAGGCTGAGGGACCCCACTGGTGCACAAATTTGTGCACTAGATCTCTAGTTTGATAATAAGCTCCAAGGGGGCAGAGACCAAGTTTGTTTTGTTCACCGCTGTATCCTTATTATTTTAAACAAGGATGTCATGCAGTAGGCATTCAATAAATACTTCCTGAATGAGTGTTTAATTTTAGAAATCAGAAGCTTTTAACTCTAACCTAACCCATGTCTTAGCTGTCTGAGTGTCCTGTAGAACTCCAGCTTGTTGCACTGAGATTATCTGTTAAGACTGAGTGAGAATAAAAAACAAACCCAAGATGGAGGCGTAGGTAAACAACTAATCTGCCTCCTCACACAACAATTTCAAAACTACAACTAAAAGACAAAACGTCTATCACCCAGAACCATGAGAAAGCTACTGAAAGAGAAAGGAGCGCAAATGCTGAAAAGCTGAAAAGCATAGGTAAGGAGGCACGCGAATTGGGCTGGTGGCAGGTGACTGTATGCATGGCTTTTTTTCCAACCCGAAGGGAAACAAGATCCCGATCACTTTGAAATCCAGTTTCTGGGGTCACGATGGGAACCCAGATGCCTATGGGGAGAAGCTGGTCTGTTGGCCATCGGGTCTGAAAGTGAGGGTGACTTTTTTGCAGAGGTGCGCGCAGCAGTCATTTTTAATGTGCTGGGGCGTGGGGATGCAGGGACTTGGAAACGCAGGGACTTGGAAACGTGGAAAGACAGAGATGGCTGACGGTAGCCATCTCTGTTTGCCATAAACCAGTCTAATGTCATCCTGAGACCCCACCCTGCCCCGAGGCCCCGCCCTGAGGCCCTGCCCTGCACATTCTACAAACCTGCCCAGGCTCCACACAGCTGCTTTTGCATATAAATGGCCTGTATTGTGGCAGCTTAAAGAAATAAACTGCAGCTCCAGCTCCAAAACCGCCAAATCCCAAGCAAAGAGGAGAAAACTGTAGTTCTTGAGGTAGTTCCTTCTGGGTGGCCTTAGACAGTAGCTGAACTATACCCCATTGGAGATCCAGAAAATAGTGTATCTAGTGGTTAGTGTGGGGTGACACCAGATTTCAACTACTCTTATAAGGGACACATTCAAGGGACAGACACAGTGAACACCAGAGCTCTACGGGAACAAGTCCTGCCCCATAATTGTGTCTCCAGCACAGCAACAATTCTTTCATTATAGACACTGTGGGTCCTCACAGCCAATTGGCCTGGAGGTCAATTTCTCCCAGTGCACCAACAACAATCAAGACTTAACTACAACAAGGATGTTCACATAGTCCACAAAAGGGTGCACCAAGAGTGTCCACATCAGGCAACTGGGAGGCTGACCCATTGAACTATATAGGTCACCCAGGCCCACAAAGCTACCCTACCAACTCAGGGAAGCAGCAAAAATGCCGAGAAAAGGAAATAGATCTCAAAGGAAAGAAAAGGAGGAGAACAAAAGACTGGATATAGAGTTCAAAACCACGGTTATAAGGTTTTTCAAGAATTTTCTAGAAAAGGCCGATAAATTAAACAAGACCCTAGAGGGTATGAAAAAGGATCAACTAGAAATTAAACATACACTGACAAAAAATATTATACAGAGAGCCAACAGCAGACAAGAGGAATGCAAGATTCAAGTCAAAGATTTGGAATACAAAGAGGCAAAGGACACTCTTTTGGAGAAGCAAGAAGAGAAGAGAATCTAGAAAGTTGAAGATAGTGTAATAAGCCTCTGGGACAACTTCAAGCATACCAACATCAGAATTATGGGTGTGCCAGAAGAAGAGAGAGAGAGCAAGATACTGAAAACCTATTGGAAGAAATAGTGACAGAAAACTTCCCCCACCCGGTGAAAGAAATAGACTTACAAGTCCAGGACGCACACAGAACCCCAAACAAAAGGAATCCAAAGAGGACCACACCAAGACACATCATAATTAAAATGCCAAAGGCCAAAGACAGAGAGAATCTTACAAGCAGCAAGAGAAAAACAGTGAGTCACCCAGAAGGAAGCATCCATACGATTGTCAGCTGATTTCTCAACAGAAACTATGCAGGCCAGACGGGAATGGCAAGAAATATTCAAAGTGATGAATAGCAAGAACCTACAACCAAGATTACCCAGCAAAGCTAGCATTCAGAATTGAAGGTCAGATAAAGAGCTTCACAGATCAGAAAAAGTTAAAGGAGTACATCACCACCAAACCAGTATTATATGAAATACTAAAAAGTGTTCTTTAAAAAGAGGGAAAAGAAGAAAAATTAAAGACAAAAATAATGAACAACAAATACATATCTATCAACAAGTGAATCTAAAAAAATCAAGTGAATTAAAAATCTGAGGAACAAAATGAACTGGTGAATATAATAGAATCAGTGGCATTGAATGGGAGGGGATTGATAATTCTCAGGGGGAAAAGGGTGTCTGTGTGGGGGGTACGGGAAGAGACTGGACAAAAATCATATACCTATGGATGAGGAAAGTGGGGACGGGGGAGATAAGAGAAGAGAGTGGGGTGGGAACAGGTTGGAGGGGAGCTATGTTGGCGGGGGTGCTGGAAAGGAGATACAATTGTAATAATCTGATTTATTAAAAAAAAAAAAAAGACTGAGTGAAATTTCTGGCTCGTGTCTCCATCCCATTTATGGCGGTAATCTCATCTCTATAGAACACTGGGAGATGGTTCCATTTTCCCCAAGCATCTCTGTTGACTTTTTCCAATTTACCTCCTGTGCTTATTGGCCCTTTCCTATCGGGTCTAGTAATAATTAATGTCGTTTTAAAACATTCGTTTAAAATCTTGCTTGGCGTTGACTTGTATTGACATAACTTTAAAACACTTGGTATCTACAGAATGTGTGAAGTGCAATTAACAAGTTTTGCTTGAAAAAGTTTGTGTTTGGTTTGGTTTTTGTTGCAAAACTAGGGCTAAGAAGATGGCGGATGAAGAGCATATTCGGCACTGCATGCTTTACAAGTTCCAATTAGGAAGAAAAGCAAATGAGGCTGCAAAAAACATCTGTAGTGCTCTTGGTCAAGATGCAGTTAGCGCCAGAAAATGCCAGCGTTGGTTTGAGAAATTTCGCGAGGGAAATTTTTCGTTAGATGACAAGAGTGGTCGAGGCCGTGTCTCCAATTTTGATCAAGAAGCTCTTCAAGCTCTTTTGGTGCAAAATCCTCAAATTACCCAACAAGAGCTTGCGACAACTTTAAATTGTTCACAAAAAACAATTTCCAATCAATTGCGTGCACTTGGCAAAGTCCAAAAGTTTGGAAAATGGGTTCCTCATGAGTTGACCAACAACAACCGTAATCAAAGAGTCACAATTTGCAGTTCGCTCTTCTCTCGTCAAAACCGTTTGCCGTTTTTAGAGCAAATTGTTACTGGAGATGAAGAATGGGTGCTGTATGTTAATTTGAAAAGGCTGCCTCAATGGTTGGACAAAAATGAGGCTCCGCAGCCCATGCCAAAACCTGACTTGCATGCGAAAAAAGTGATGTTGTGTGTTTGGTGGAATTTTAAAGGAATTCTTCATTATGAACTTTTACCATCTAACCAAACCATTATAAGTGCAGTGTATAGTGCCCAATTGGAAAGGTTAGCCCAAGCTTTAAGAGAAAAAGAACCCACGCTGATTAATCGGAAGGGCGCAATTCTTCACCACGATAACGCACGACCACATACTGCAAGAATCACTGCTGAAAAACTGCGCCAGTTGGAATGGAAAGTTCTCCCTCAACCTGCATATTCTCCTGATATTGCCCCTTCTGATTACCATTTGTTTCGTTTTTTGCAAAACTTTCTTCTTGGAAAAAAATTTAATAATGAAGAATGCCTCAAAAATGCATTGACCGAATTTTTTGCATCAAAATCACAAGAATTTTACAACAGAGGGATTAAAATGCTTCCTAAGCGTTGGGCACAAGTAGTAGAAAACAACGGCAACTATATTGTTGATTAAATTTTGTTGTATTGTTTAAATAAATTTGATTTAAAAAAAGTATTAGAAAACGACATTAATTATTACTAGACCTAATACAATGTGGTTCTCTGCCAACTCCATGAATACTCAGAGTGCCCCCTTCAAGACTCTATGCGTCATGGCGTGATTACGTGGCAGTGCAGCAAAGCAAGCAGCTTGCAATAAACTATGACACATTTTCTTTTTGAATGGTCCTATGTCTCTTTTGATCTCTGAGATTTTTTTGTTCATCTTTTGGATGGCAGGTTCCTGCGATGATTCTGGGCCATCTATGACTTATTTCCTTCACTTAGACCCCCAAGTTCCTGTTAATTTCTTTTTCTTTCTTTCTTTTTTTTTTTTTAATAAGTTTTTATTGTTCATATTATTACAAATGTTCCCCCCCCCCCCACCATTGCTCTCCTCCACCAGCTTCCCACCCCACCCTCTGCCCTTTCCCCTCTCCCCATTGTCCTCATCCATAGGTGCACAGTTTATGTTCAGTCTCTTCCCACGCCCCCCTCTCCCCTTTTCCCCAAGAATCGTCAGTTCACTCCCCTTCCATACCTCTGATTCTATTATATTCAATAGTTAATATTGTTCATCAGATTTTTTTTATTTCCTTGGTTTTTAGATTCACTTGTTGATAGTTACGTATTTGTTGTTCATAATTTTTATCTTTGTTTACTTTCTCTTCTAAAAGAACCCCCTTCAGCAATTCATATAATTCTGGTTTGGCGGTGATGAACTCCTTTAGCTTTTTTTTATTAGTGAAGCTCTTTATCTGGCCTTCGATTCTGAGTGATAGCTTTGCTGGGTAGATTATTTTTGGCTGTAGGTTCTTGCTATTCATCACCTTGAATATTTCTTGCCATTCCCTTCTGGCCTGCATGGTTTCTGTTGAGAAGTCAGCTGACAATCGTATAGGTGCTCCTTTATAGATTACTACCTTCTTTGCTCTTGCTGCTTTTAATATTCTCTCTTTGTCTTTTGCTCTTGGAATTTTAATAATGATGTGTCTTGGTGTGGTCCTCTTTGGATTCCTTTTGTTTGGAGTTCTGTGCGCTTCCTGGACTAATTCTTTCACCACGTGGGGGAAGTTTTCTGTCACTATTTCTTTCAGTATGTTTTCGATATCTTGCTCTCTCTCATCTTCTGGGACCCCCATAATTCTGATGTTGGTTCGCTTGAAGTTGTCCCAGAGGTTTCTTACATTATCTTCAATTTTCTGGATTCTCTTGCCTTCTAGCTTCTGTGGAGGAGTGTCTTCTGGCTCTTTATGTTCCAAATCTTTGACTTGATTCTTGGGATCTTCCCTTCTGTTTTTAGGACTCTGTGTAATATTTTTTATTTCAGACAATGTATTCTTTATTTCTTGTTGATCCCTTATCATTTCTCGATGACTCCTTATTAATTCTAGTTGATCTCTTTTCATATCCTCATAGGCCTTATCCATCTTTTCTAGGAAATTCTTGAAAAACCTTATAAGCGTAGATTTGAACTTTATATCCAGTCGCTTTTTGTCCTCCATTTCTTTCGTTTGTGATCTATTTTGTTGTCGCATTTCGCAGTTACAGATGGGACAGGGTTTCAGGGTGGAGCCTGCAGCTTTGGCTTCCGTCAGCCCCGCCCTACGCGGGTCCTTCAGCGCTCACTGCCAGCGCCTCTGAGAGAAAGGTGCCCTCGATTTTTGCCTGCTGCCAAACAGTCTATGATCTCCCACAATGAGTCCGGTATTGGGGTTCAGTTCAGTTGGAAGTGGAGTTGGAGGTGGCGTTTAGAGCAGTCTGGAGCCCCAGTCTCCTTCCCGTCAGGGCAATCCCGCGGCACAGCTGAATGTCCCTTCTCTGTGCGCAGTGTGCGCATCGCCGGGACCTCCTTTCGCCACTTCCCCGTGGTTCTGCCTTACAGCCCGGCTCCCTATGGCTGAGCCTGAGTCCCCGGGGTCTGGCTTAAAACTGGGGTTCAGAGCAGTCGAGGGCCCAGCGCAGTCGGAGTTTTATCTCCTTCCTGCTTGGGAACGCCCGCCAGGCACTCGGCCTCCCTCCTCTCTGGCTCCGTCCTCTCCGCGCGCCGCGTCTCCGTACCTTGGGCTTTCCAGCTCCTCCGCACCTCCTTCTGGTTTTCTCCTTGCTTCTCACTGTAGAATTTCCAGTCAGTCAACCTTCCTGTAGTTCTGGGCAATGTCCGTTTTATATTTTAGTTGTATTTTATTGAAATTGTTGTGTGCGGCTGTGGCTAGGTGTTCACCTGGGCGCAGCCATCTTGGATCTCTCTCCTGTTAATTTCTTATGCAGACCAGCTTAGCTATTTCATTGTCTGATTTTTGCTCAACTAGGGTTCTGTCCCTATTCTTTTATTTTCATAAACCAACATGTCTATAACCACAGAGTGTGAATTTAGAGAGTGGGCTTTAGATCCAAACAACCTGGCTCCAAATTGAGTTCCACATTTTCTGGCTGCGTGGCTTCCCCATGCTACTTTACTTTTACTTGCCTTGTGTCTGTGTCTATATGATGGTTATGCAACTGATATGAAATAGTATTATAACTGTTATGAGGATTGAATGAGTTAATACAGGTAAAATACTTAGAAAAATGCATGGCACACAATAAACATCTACATCTCAACTCTTTTGGGTAGTAAGGTGTATGCAATACCAAGACAGATTTTTGCCTAAAAGACATTCTTCAGAAAGCTATAATATTTAAGCACCAGTGTCCTTTCCTCATCACACTAATTCCAAGACATTTGCCAAAATTTCTAAGATGTATTCTGACTATTGTCAGCACATAGAACTGGCTAAGAGTGCCATTGGAGGATCAGTCTGGGTTTAGAGCTTGGTTCACCTGGTTTCCTTATGTGATCTTCAGAAATCAATTAAATTTGCTTAGACTAAATTTCCTCTACTGCCCCCTAGAGTTTGTGTTAAATGAGCCCATGTATGTACAGAGCATGATGCTGAGTATGTAATAACTATTTTACAACTGTAAGTGATTATTACTATTAATTTTATTGTTACATTTTTTACATAAACAAGAGTGACAACATGTGCTTCTGGAAGGCTTAAGAATTAAGAAGCACCTCACTTAATTATACCCTCTGGTGTAAAATATCTTCTCATGTATTTAGAAGAGGCTATTAGTCTTTTTTATTATTATTTTTTATTTTATTTTATTTTAATATAAATTTTTATTGTTCATATTATTACAAATGTTCTTTTCCCCATCCCCCCTGCTCTCCTCCACCAGGTTCCCACCCTACCCTCTGCCCTTTCTCCCCTCCCCATTGTTCTCATCCATAGGTGCACAGTTTATGTTCAGTCTCTTCCCACATCCCCCTCTCCCCTTTTCCCCAAAAATCGTCAGTTCACTCCCCTTCCATACCTCTGATTCTATTATATTCAACAGTTAATATTGTTCATCAGATTTTAAAAAAAATTTCCTTGGTTTTTAGATTCACTTGTTGATAGTTACGTATTTGTTGTTCATAATTTTTATCTTTATTTACTTTCTCTTCTGAAAGAACCCCCTTCAGCTTTTTTTAATTTAATTTAATTTTATTTATTTTTATTAGTGAAGCTCTTTATCTGACCTTCGATTCTGAGTGATAGCTTTGCTGGATAGATTATTTTTGGCTGTAGGTTCTTAGTATTCATCACCTTGAATATTTCTTGCCATTCCCGTCTGGCCTGCATGGTTTCTGTTGAGAAATCAGTTGACAATCATATAGGTGCTCCTTTATAGGTAACTACCTTCTTTGCTCTTGCTCCTTTTAATATTCTCTCTTTGTCTTTTGCTCTTGGAATTTTAATTATGATTTGTCTTGGTGTGATCCTCTTTGGATTCCTTTTGTTTGGAGTTCTGTGCGCTTCCTGGACTTGTAAGTCTAATTCTTTCACCAGGTGGGGGAAGTTTTCTGTCACTATTTCTTTCAGTATGTTTTCGATATCTTGCTCTCTCTCATCTTCTGGGACCCCCATAATTCTGATGTTGGTTCGCTTGAAGTTGTCCCAGAGGTTTCTTACATTATCTTCAATTTTCTGGATTCTCTTGCCTTCTAGCTTCTGTGGAGGAGTGTCTTCTGGCTCTTTATGTTCCAAATCTTTGACTTGATTCTTGGGATCTTCCATTCTGTTTTTAGGACTCTGTATAATATTTTTTATTTCAGACAATGTATTCTTTATTTCTTGTTGATCCCTTATCATTTCTCGATGATTCCTTATTATTTCTAGTTGATCCCTGTTCATATCCTCATAGTTCTTATCCATCTTTTCTAGGAAATTCTTGAAAAACCTTATAAGCGTAGATTTGAACTCTATATCCAGTCGCTTTTTGTCCTCCATTTCTTTCGTTTGTGATCTATTTCGTCTCGGCATTTTCGCAGCTTTCCTGAGTTGGTAGCCTTAAAAGTCTCTGTGTTCTGCTTGGATGGGGCGGGGTTTCAGGGTGGAGCCTACAGCTTTGGCTTCCGTCAGCCCCACCCTGTGCGGGTCCTTGCAAGCGCCTCTGAGAGAAAAGTGCCCTCGATTTCGCCTGCTACCAAACAGTCTAGGCTTTCCCCCAATGAGCCCGGTATTGGGGTTCAGTTCAGTTGGAAGTGGAGTTGGAGGTGGTGTTCAAAGCAGTTTGGAGCCTCTGTCTCCTTCCTGCCTGGTCAATCCCACAGCAAAGCCAACTGTCCCTTCTCTGTGCGCAATGTGCGCACCTCCGGGACCTCCTCTCGCCACTCCCCTGGGGTTCCGCCTTACAGCCCAGCTCCCTATGAATGAGCCTGGGTCCCCGGGATCTGGCCTAGAACTTGGGTTCAGAGCAATCAGAACTGGGGCCCAGCACAGTCAGAGCATTTATCTCCTTCCCGCTAGGGAACGCCAGCCAGGCATTCGACCTCCCTCCTCTCCGGCTCCGTCCTTTCCGCCCGCCGCATGTCTCTGTACCTTAGGCTTTTACAGCTCCTCCACACTTTCTTCTGGTTTTCTCCTTGCTTCTCGTTGTAGAATTTCCAGTCAGTCGACTTTCCTGTAGTTCTGGGTAATGTCCATTTTATATTTTAGTTGTATTTTATTGAAATTGTTGTGTGCGGCTGCGGCTAGGTGTTTACCTGTCAGCCATCTTGGAACCTTCGCCTAGAAGAGGCTATTAGTCTTGATGTTCAGTGGCTTTCTTAAGGAAGGGTAAAGGGAAGAGGCATGAAATACATTTTGTGAAAAGAGTGATCAAACTGTCTTATATGGCATTTCCTCCATTGTTGGAATCAGAAACTATTTAACAGAAAGCTCCTGTTTTCTCCAGGGGCCCCAGCTCTCC
The DNA here is from genome assembly GCF_014108245.1 of Pipistrellus kuhlii. Lineage (NCBI taxonomy): Eukaryota > Metazoa > Chordata > Mammalia > Chiroptera > Vespertilionidae > Pipistrellus > Pipistrellus kuhlii. The sequence goes on from NW_023425486.1 coordinate 70,598, forward strand.
AGGAATAGAACTCTCTGACTGGTTAGTGCATTGATAAATGTAAACTTGCTATCCAGCAGAGACAGACAGAGTGATATCCTAATGGAGTCATTGGCAAAGAATAAAACCAAGATAGAAACTAAGCTGCATTCCAAATAATGCTCAGTGCCTTTCTTGTTATGTTCCATTTTAATCCATTCCCATGAGAGGCACGTTGGACCACTTTAGGGCTATTACATTGAAATTTCAGGGCTGACTGTAAATTTAAAAGAATACATATGTACAGTTTCTTAACAATTGAGACAAAATGGATAAAAATGTAACAGCTGCCACCCAGAATTCAAAATGCAAAGTCAGCAAAATGTTGAAATACTGCTCTGCATTTTATTTGAACTCAATAGACAACATATTTCAGAAAAAAATCCAAACTTTAAATAATTGTTCCTGTGCTGATTGCATAAACATATATATCAAAGAGGGTAGAGAATCAAAGATTCAAAGGTGACAAGGACCTTTCAAGAACCAAACAATCCTGAATTCAGTTTGACTCTTCAGCTAAGTGCATTAAAAAAGTGAGCAGTTGCTTCCTTGTTCAGGTGGCAGTTAAATTGTGAGACTAGAACAAAGTACAAAGAATAGTGTATCTTCTACAAAAAGCAAGTACCCAGTATGTTATTCAATAGCACTAATTCTTCTATATCTGGAGCACTCAAGGGAAAAAAAAAGTCGAATGAAAGCTGTTGCCAAGAATTTTAAGACTCAGATTTTGCGAGGTAATAAAGTTTATGTAGCTGTACCACTTGGGCTAGTTTGCAGACAATCTGTGGTTCAGGCACACTGCAGAATTTGTGTTTTTCCCCCCTTTTAATAAACATTCCTCATAGTTAGACTTGTTGATAGTTTTCTTTGAAATAGCTTAAACTTTTAGTAGTTTCTTCATAAGTCAGCAACTGCCTGAGGCAGCTTTGGATTAGAGGGAGAAATACAGGAAGAAATTAAAACCACATTATTCATTCTGCTGTCAGATGGGTCCCTACTCTGTTCTAAGCTAGAGGAAAGGTCTCCTTTTTCAATACTTTCTCTAGTATTGAGGGGCCCCATGATCAACTCAGGACCATTTCTGGGCACAAGCCAACTCTCTTTGACAGTTGCTGTGCTCCTGGAAGTAGTTCTGAATATTGTCATACCAGGAAATAGGGGTTGAAGCTTCAAACAAACAAACAAATAAAAAAAAAAACACACAGAAAAAAAAAAACCATACCATGACTTATAAATGGAAAGTTCTGGAAATGTTTTAATGGTTATCTAGTCCCAATACCTCATTTTACAAATGATAAAACAAAGGCCTAGGGAAGGAGCCTACCTAAGTGACATAACGTGTTAGGCTGGAACAGGAACTGGTGTCTTCTTACCGGTTTGGAGGCACATGTCCTGTTACTGTGTTTATCTACTTGGGTCCATCTTTTAATGAAGAGTAGCTACATTGCTTGGCATACTTTGGGCTTCACACACTCAATATGGCTGACATTATTCACTTCTACATAGAAACGTTTGAATTAACTCACCAGTACTTGTGCAACTGGATGCTATTGTAGTGCCATCTTTGAACCCTGTGAAACTTTTAGGTTATTATGTAAAAACAATTTGGTTTGGAGATAATTCTTGTGCATCAAGAAAGTGAGGTCTTCATACCTCCACATAATAAAAGCCATATATGACAAACTCACAGCCAACATCATACTCAATGGGCAAAAACTAAAACCATTTCCTCTAAGAATAGGAACAAGACAGGGATGCCCACTCTCACCACTCCTGTTCAACATAGTGCTGGAAATACTAGCCATCGTGATCAGACAAGAAGAAGAAATAAAAGGCATCCAAATTGGAAAAGAAGAAGTAAAACTGTCTTTATTCGCAGATGACATGATACTGTACATAGAAAACCCTAAAGACTCCATCAAAAAATTATTAGGCTTAATAAATGAATTCTGCAAGGTGACAGGATACAAAATCAACGCCAAAAAAATCTATGGCACTTCTATACACAAATAATGAACTTACAGAAAGAGAGACTAAAGAAGCAATCCCATTTACCATCGCACCAAAAAAATTAAAATACCTACCGTGTTTCCCCGAAAATAAGACATCCTCCGAAAATAAGACCTACTTACAGGTTTCCTTCTGAGTGAAATATAAGGCATCCCCCCCAAAATAAGACTCCCCCCCCAGCCTCTCAGGAATTGGATTGTTATGATGATGTTCCAGAAGATGATGACATGATTGTCATTGAATAAATGAGTAAATTCTTGATACTGTAGGATTCACAGTTTGTCTGGTTTGTGTTGACAACTACCGTACTACCGTACTGTATACAGGTAATAAATTTCCTTTATTTTCATTTAACAATAAATGTGTACCGTATTCTTCTTCATGGAAAAATAAGACATCCCCTGAAAATAAGACCTAGCGCATCTTTGGGAGCAAAAATTAATATAAGACACTGTCTTATTTTCAGGGAAACAGGGTAGGAATAAACTTAACTAAGGAGGTAAAAGACCTATATGCAGAAAACTACATGACACTGAAAAAAGAGATAGAGGAAGATGTAAACATGGATTGGTAGAATCAACATCATTAAAATGTCCATACTACCCAAAGCAATATATAGATTCAATGCACTCCCCATTAAAATATCAACAGCATACTTCACAGACCTAGAAAGAGCACTTCAAAAATTCATCTGGAATAAAAAAAAAGACCCCAAATAGCCACAGCAATCCTGAGAAAGAAGAATAAAGTAGGAGAGATCTCAATACCAGATTTCAAGCTGTATTACAAAGCCATTGTCCTCAAAACAGCCTGGTACTGGCACAAAAACAGACATACAGATCAATGGAATATAATAGAGAACCCAGATATTGACCCAAACAACTATGCTCAATTAATATTTGACAAAGGAGGTATGAACATACAATGGAGTCAAGACAGTCTCTTCAACAAATGGTGCTGGGAAAATTGGACAGATACATGAAAAAAAAAAGAAAAGAAAAAAATAAAGAAAAAAAAGAAACTAGACTTACATCATACACAAAAATAAACTCAAAGTGGATACAGGACTTAAACATAAGACAGGAAACCATAAAAATACTGGAGGAATCCACAAGCAGGAAAATCTCAGACACATGCTGAAAGAACTTCACTGATACTGCTCCTAGGGAAATGGAAGCTAAAAATAAACTAAACTAATGGGACTACATCAAAATAAAAAGATTTTTCACAACAAAGGAAACCATCAATAAAACAACAAGAATCCCCGCTACATGGGAGAACATATTTGCCAACAATATCAATGATAAGGGTTTAATCTAAAAAATTTACAGAGAACTCATACAACTTAACAAAAAGAAGAGAAACAACCTAATCACACAATGGGCAGCTGAGCTAAATAGACACTTTTCAAAAGAAGACAGAAGGAAGGCCAAGAGACATATGAAAACATGCTCAAAGTCATTAATCATCTGAGAGATGCAAATCAAAGCAATAATGAGGTTCCATCTTACAGGAGTCAGAATGGCTATCATCAACAAATCAACAAACGACAAGTGTTGGCGAGGTTATGGAGAAAAAGGAACTCGTTTACATTGCTGGTGGGAATGCAGGCTGGTGCAGCCACTGTGGAGAACAGTGTGGAGTTTCCTCAAAAAACTGAAAATGGAACTCCCATTTGACCCAGCAATCCCACTCCAAGGAATATATCCCAAGAAACTAGAAACACCAATCAGAAAGGATATATGCACCCCTATGTTCACAGCAGCACAATCTACAATAGCCAGAATTTGGAAACAGCCTAAGTGTCCGTCAGCAGATGAATGGATTAAAAAACCGTAGTACATCTACTCAATGGAATACTAAGTTGCGGCAAAAAAGAAAGAGTTCCTACCATTTGCAGCAACATGGATGGAGATGGAGACCATTATGCTAAGTGAAATAAGCCAGGCAGAGAAAGAGAAACATCACATGATCTCACTCATTTATGGAATATAGTGAATGGCATAGACTGAGAACAAGAACAGACCCAGAGACTGGGTAACATTGATCAGAATCTCCAGCCTCAGGGAAGGAGGGGATCGCTGGGAGTAAGGGGGAGAAATCAACCAAGAGACTTGTGGGCATACATATGAGCCTCATCAATGGCCACAGATAACATGGGGGTGGAGTATTAGTGGAGGGTAGGGGATAAAGGAGGGATAAGAACACATATGTAAAATAATAATAATATTATTATAAGAGAGAGGAGAGAGAGAGAGAGAGAGAGAGAGAGAGAGAGAGAGAGAGAGAAGAAAGTGTGAAGTAACCAGAACCCCAAGAACACCTGAGAATGCCTTTACTGCCATGCTAGCAGACATCAGTTGTACGGTAATATAACCTAGGGCTATTGGGTATTTCTGGACTTATGTTCCTAATCCTTTATGGGTGGGAGCCCTTACCTGGGCTGATCCTCCTGCCCAAAGTAGGCACTGATGATACCAAACACCTTGGCCATCCAGGAGGACCACAGGTGAGACAAGGAAGTATAATTACATAGGAGTCACCACCCTCTCCCCTTCTGTATGACACAAAATTAAACCACTGCTCCTTTGTGTGTAAAAGTAAAAAGTGGTTTCTAGCTTGTGAAGACACCAAAGGAAGGGACCATCACTACTTCCTCCTGGGAGAGGTGTAGAAAATGAATCAAAGACCTTGTCTATACAAAAAGAAATTGACAGCCAGTTTAAAATGGAATTTCCATGGCCTAGAGCACATGTGTCAAACACAAGGCCCTCGGGCCAAATCCGTCCCGCCAGGCCTTGCAATGTGGCCCGCACTGCGCTGTCATCACTGCACTCCACTGCGTTTCCATCACAATGACAGTTTATGACTGTTCAGTAAACCATTCGGCCCGCGATTTAGGCTGGATTTTAGATTTTGGCCCCTTCTCTGATTGAGTTCGACACCCCTAGCCTAGAGCAAAGAAAATCCTTACATGATATTATTCTACAAGGTCACTATAATTTTTCTCAGATTTGGGTTATAACCGTTACCTATAATATTGAGTCGGCAACTAAGTACTTGCGGATTTTTTAAAGAAAATCAAAGACAATTTTTTCATGGAACTAAATAACTTTATTCTGTAATGTATTGCCCATTTTGATCAATGACCTTTTACCATCTTTCAGGCAGCATCATAATCCCACGTTCAAAAAACTTCTGGTTTTTATTAGCAAAAAACTGAATCAGGTACGATTTGACATCATCATCATTATTGAAATTTTTACCATTCAAGGAGTTTTGTAAAGATCGAAACAAAAAGTAATCAGATGGTGCAAGGTCAGGACTATATGGTGGATGTGGCAAAACATCCCAACCAAGCTCCATTAATTTTTGCCGAGTGACCAAAGATGTGTGTGGCCTTGCATTGTCATGATGGAATACAACACCTTTTCGATTTGTCAATTCGGGCCGCTTTTCTTCAACTGCATTGTTTAATTTTGTTAGTTGTTCAATGTAGACATCAGAATTGATCGTTTGGTTGGGTGGTAAGAGTTCAAAGTAGACAATTCCTTTGTAATCCCACCAAACTGATAACAAAACCTTCTTTTGATGAATATCAGCTTTTGATGTTGTTTGAGTTGGTTCACCTGGCCTGCTCCACGATCTTTTCCGCTTGATATTGTTGTAAACAACCCATTTTTCATCACCAGTTATCAGTCGTTTTAAAAATGGATCATTTTCATTACGTTTCTTTAGCAAATTGCAGCTGCTAATGCGTTGTGTTAACTGTGATTCTTTCAGTTCGTGAGGAACCCATGTATCGAGTTTTTGAACATAGCCAAGTTGTTTTAAGTGATTTTCAATGCATGTATGTGATACATGAAGCTTCTCTGCAATCTCACGTGTTGTACTGTGACAGTCCGAATTGATTATTGCTTTGATTAGGGCGTCATCAACTTCAACTGGACGACCAGAGCGTTTTTCATCTTTGAGTGAAAAATCACCAGAACGAAATTTGGCAAACCAATTTTGACACTGCCGTTCTTTTAAGGCTTCGTCACCATAAACAGCACATAACTTTTTATGAGCTTGCAATGCGTTTTTCCCTTGTGGAAATAAAAAAGCAAAATATGACGAAAATGTTCCTTTTGATTTTCCATTTTTCAACGAACGCCAAACGAAAACTACAAAACAGATCAAAAAACTTTTTTCACTGATTAACAGCTGAATAGCCAACTACCAAATAACAAAATGTGTTTTACATTTGTACTACGTCTGCAAACCTAAAAATTCAACTGAAGCCATATGTGTGTGAAACCCGCAATTACTTAGCTGCCGACCCAATAGTACCTAGCACCATGGGGTATCAATAAAAAATCATTTACTTTATATTGCTGGTGCTTGGAGACAAAGGTAACACAGTGCTAGATATTTTGGAATTACAACAGCACATTGTAAAATTATCCCAAACAAACATACAAACCAGTACTTTGAATGTCGGGCAGGAATTTAAGAATGACATGAAAGGACTTCATCCCTCCCACTATGCAGAGGGTCCCCTGGGAAGGCACCTGAGCATTCTATAGTGGCCCATCATGCCCTTTTGGCCAAAATGAACCTCTTCTTATGGTCCAGGTGCCCACAATTGTTGCCTGACCTTTCAGTTCATGCTGAGGCTGAAGCACCATGGTGGCTGGTACCACTTATCTCTTGCCCGCCCAGTGAGGGGAGCTGGGCCCTCTCTGGAGAAGAAACATGGGTTTCCAAAAATATGAGATCAACGCCCAGGCCTCGCCAGCAGGTGAGGAGATCCCGAGGCAGGTGTTGGGTGTGGAGCCCATGGGGGCATAGGCTACCAAGGAGACAGAACTAAACCTCACATCACCCTGCTTGGCCCCAGAGGATGGCTGGTTAGCCAGAGACGGGTAAGATTCCTCAGGGAAGGAACAACCTAAGACAGGCACAGTCGCAGAGGGGCCATCAGGAGAGAACTTGGGGGTCAACAGAGGTGGGGCACAGACCCTTACCAACCCCTCCTGCAACATGGCAGGCGCCTGAACCTTCTCCCCTTCTGAGGGAGGTCTCCTGCCCCCTTGGTTGCTTCGCTTCCCATGAGCAGCTCAAAGTGGGACCCAGGTAACAAACAGAGACTTGGCTGAAAACAGCTGCCCTTTCACTGCAACAAGACTTATTTGAGAGGACTCATACCCATGGTGTGGGCAAGTGGGTTTTTAATATCCAAGTCCAGCCTAGTAGCAGGAATGCTCAGGCCCTTCTCAAGAAGGGAAATAACCAATTCCACTAATACACACATGGTAAATAAGATTGTTGCTAGAGTGTTGAGTTTGACAGATGAATAGTAGCCAATTTCTCAGAGGAAATTAATGTGGCTAATGGAAATAAATGAATATTCTAGAAAAACTGATTGTACTGTTCAAAAAGCTGTTCCTAAAGTGTTAACAAAAATTCTTATTGGCAGAGCGTCCCACGGTAAAATTGCACAACATGTTATGAATCTAAAGTAGTCATAGTGTAGAGCAAATAATTTAAAATGTAAAAGCTATCAAGACTACATTATAAAATTTCCAAAAGTCTCCTATTATTTAAAGTGAAAAAGGGGGTGACAGTGGAAGAATATCATGTAAGGAAAAATATCCTGAGGATAATTTACATCTAAAAAATTTGTACTTTAGAAAATTAACCTTCATTCAAAACGCTAATAGCAAGATACCCATGAAAATACACACATGGTGACAAAACAAGCCAGGGGAAAATTATTTGGGGGGGAGGGGGAAGAAAAAGAATCCCAAATTAAAGTTAAAGAAAATATCCCTTTATTAACTTTTGGTCGAGAATATGTTTGTATATTTTTAGAAAACAACTCGGAGACCATCTGGAATCCTGTAACAGAGAGGAATAGACAGAAGCACTCCAGCCATAAAGACAGAAGAGACACAGTTCAGAGATGGAAGATGCTGACGATGCCTCAGCACACCAGCAGACAGCAGCTGCGTGTTGCTGAAGGATGCCCAGGACCAAACCAGAGACGGGCAGACCTGCATTACCGCCATTTGTCCACCAACCAGGTCTGAAATAGCATGGCTGACATGTACACATAAGGAACTATTTGACATCGAAATTGGGACTCAAAAGAACTGTTGGCCCAGAAAGGAACTACTACAGACTGATCCATTTGCCTCTCAGCATAACCATTATTGCTTGTCGCAGTTTAGGTTCTTACAAGAGTATTTCTTGGATCACATGATCTCACACCTCTAGAGGAAATAATGAACAACATAAACTGATGAACAAAAACAGACCCAGAGAAAGAGAAGCAGCGATCAGACTCTCAAACTTCAGAGGGAAATTAAGGGTGGGTCGGGGAAAGGGGGAGAAATCAACCAAAGGACTTGTGTGCATGCATATGGGCCTAGCCAGTGGCCATGGACAACAGGGGAGTGGGGGCATATGTAGGGAGGGGTTTGGGATGGGAGTGGGGGGATAAGGACAATTATGTGAGACCATAATCAATAAAATAAAATAAAATAAAATAAAATAAAATAAAATAAAATAAAATAAAATAAAATAAAATAAAATATAAGGAAAAAGAAAGCGAGGTCTTCAACTTCTTTCCTGCACTTTTCCAGTGGGAACACTTGTGGAGTGGGTACATAGTTCCAGCAGGCCAGGCTCTGTGGTAGGTATGGCTTGAATGTTGTCGGTTTTCTATTTCTAAACATGACTTAGGCACATCTGCCCACACTGCTCCATGGTTCTGATGGTCCTCACATGGACCGACTCTGGGATTCTGCCCCGGACCTCAGCACCTCCCCATGGCCACCACAGCTCAAGAATCCCAGGGACATGGAGGATTAGACAGTGAAGCTTTGCTTCAGGTTCTCAGTTTTTATCTCTCCTGTTAACCTCTTAAATATGGATAGTGAGTAAGCCACACATTTGCAATCTTCTTTTCAGTTTTCTGTTTCTATATTCAACCTAATTGTCATTCTGACTGGGTTCTAATAGTGGTCTTGCCTCTTAGGTGTTTCTAACATTTAACACATTACTATTTTGTTCATGTTCAATGGTCATCCTCAAAAACTCCCATCAGAAGCATCCTATTTGGCTTCTCATTCTGCTAGGGATCCCTCGTCACACTGAGGTTTTTATTTTTTTATTCAGTTTTGTTATCTAATACTCTTTCTCACATAAATAATGTTTTATTCCACTTAAACTTTGCAGTATATATTAAAAGACTGTCTGATGCATTTATCATCATAACATTCCTATGAGATAGATCCTATTATTAGCTCTACTTTGTAGATGAGGAAACTGAGGTCTAAAATATTAAATAATAACTGATAAATTCACATATTCAAGTTTCAATGACGAACTGGGAAGGAGAATAATTTTTTTTTTACTATCTTGAAAAATCTCCCATGGATTTTGTGTAACTGAAGAGCAGCATTTCCAGCTCACAAGTAGAGAATTTGTTTCATTTGTTTCAATTTTTAGTGGATCTGTAAATCTGAAACAATATTGTAAGGATCACTTTTGATTTGAAAGTCTGTTTTGAAGTAGTTCATATACTGAAGAAGACAAGTTGATGAGAGATGTGGTGAGGGACATGGTTCTTCAGTAAAAAGTCAGCTCCTGGTTGTTCAGTAAAAAGGTCAGTTACCTTTAGGGTGTAAAGCTGTGTAAAGTTATTTTTAGATATAAAAATACACAGTTAGAGGCACATTTTATTGGCTTTGAGGGTAATAAGATAGAAAGTTTGGAACTTGAAATGGTCCCGAAGAGTCTGAGTGCTACAGTATTGATAATCAGAGAACTTTCTTTCACTTTGGTTCGAGAGAAGTCAGATGGACTAAGCATAAGTTTCCTCTGACATTAGTATCTTAATAAAAAAGGTGGTACATTTACACCATTGAATATTATGTAGCAGTAAAAAAGAAGGATCTCTTACTCTTTGGGATAGCATAGGGGGGCCTGGAGAGTATCACGCTAAGTGAAATAAGCCAGTCAGAGAAAAACAAGGATCACATGATCTCACTCATATTGTGGAATCTAATTCTACCTAATAAAAGAGTAATATGTAAATTAACCACCACTCTTCCACACCCACAAGCCACGCCCACAAGCCAATCAGGAACAAGTATGCAAATTAACCCCAACCAAGATGGCTGCGGCCATTGAGAGAGAAGGAGGGAGGCTTGGGTTTCCCCAGTGATGGAGGAAGCCACACTTTCTGCATACTCTGGCCAGCCCAGGCCTCCACTGAAGGCTACAAAATTTCAATTATAGAAGATAAATCCCAACAGAAATGGCTGCTGCAGCAGAGCAAGTAAGAGGCCTAGCTTTGCTCTAGGCTACAAAGTTTCAATTGTAGAAGATAAATAAATCCCAGATACCAGGGCCTCCACTTGGGTGGCTGGGGGGCATAGCCAGCCTGCAAACCACCATAGACCCCTTGCTCTGGCTGCCCCATGCTCCAAGGGAACCCCCACCCTGATCCGGGACACCCTTCAGGGCAAACAAGCCAGCCCCCACTTGTGCACCAAGCCTCTATCCAATCTTATAAAAGAGTAATATGCAGATTGAACATCACTCTAACACACAAGATGGCTGCCCCCATGTGGTCAAAGATCTGCCCCACAAGATGGCCACCACAAAATGGCCAGCAGGGGAGGGAAGTTGGGAGAGACCAGGCCTACAAGGGATGGCAGTTGGGGGCAAACAGGCTGGCAGGGGAGCAGTTAGGCATCAATCAGGTTGGCAGGGGAGTGGTTAGTTGGTGATCAGGCTGGCAGACAGAAGCAGTTAGGGGCAATCAGGAAGGTAGGCAGGCGAGCAGTTAGGAGCCAGCAGTCCTGGATTGTGAGAAGGATGTCTGACTTCCCTCAAGGGGTCCCAGATTGGAGTGGGTGCAGTCTGGGCTGAGGGACACCCTCCCCCTCCACGAATTTCATGCCCCAGGCCTCTAGTGATCAAAATAAAGAGGACCAAGATGGTGGCATAGGTAATCACCAGTTCTGGCTGCCTCCCACAATCACATCAAAATTACAACTAAAATACAGAACAACCATCATCCAGAGCCACATAAAATCTGGCTGAATGGAAGTCCTGCAACTAGAAAGGTAAAGAAGAAAACACATTAAGACTGGTAAAAGGTAGAGGAGTGGAACTGGCTGGTCTTGCACCCATGTGAGGTGTGTTTTTTATTTTATTTTATTTTATTTTATTTTATTTTATTTTATTTTATTTTATTTTATTTTATTTTATTTTATTTTATTTTATTTTATTTTATTTTATTTTTTATGCAGGCCCAACTACCACAAATTATGTGGTTGAATTTCCCACATTTGGGGGAATCAGAGGGATCAGAACCTCTGGAGTACAACAGATAAGCCTTATCCCAGGAAAACCACCTTTGTGATCATGGTATCTCCCCTGCCATGTAAGTATGTGAGGTGATTTTTTTTTTTTTTTTTTTTTTTTTTTTTTTTTTTAATCAGGAGGTATATCTCCTCTGCTGAGGCCACCCACAGGGGATCCCAGCCCTATACCAGACACCCTTACCAGGATTCCAAAGCTGGAAAGAGAAGTTCCTATAACTTCAGGCTGTAAAAATGAGCCGGGATTGTGGCTGAGTGACACAGAAGCTGCTGGCAGTTCCTCTTAAAGGGCCAGTGTACAAAATTACATGGTTCTCCCTCTGAGCTCCACTGTTGGTCAGTGGCAATGGGAAAACCAAGGACATGTGGGGAGTAACTGAATTGTCTGGCATCTGGGGAGGAACTCAGGGGTGGCTTCCCCCAGACTGGGGTGCTTACAGGGATCATTTTTTCTGTGCTGGGACTTCCCCTGTTTCAGAGCTGACTGGTAGCTATTTCTGAATTTCCAGCAGCATGGTTTACATTGTTTGTTCAACTCTGATAATTTCCTGAAGCTCCCTTCCCCCAATTCTATTTGCAGCTCCACCCAAGATGTTTGCAGTGGCTTTTCCATATGAATTGCCTGTCCTGGCTCAGGCTTCAGAATTTCCTAAAATCTCCTAAACAAGCATGCCCCAAATCTATTAATAAGTGGCTGAAGACCCAGAACTAGTACTAGCCTGCCTTGCTTCACAGCTGGGCCTTGCCTCAGCACTTCCAAGCCCAACACAAGTAGCATCCATCAGCAGATCGCTCTGTAGCTCCTGTTGGAACACCTCAGGCAGTGGCTGACTTTGAACCTACCACAGGTTCAAAGTCAGCCACTGACTTTGAAACTCTACAGCTAGTGCACCTAGTGGACAGCTTCAGACCATACCAGATTACAATTTTACACCATCCACAAGTGATACACTCAAAGGGCAGACTCAGTGAGCACCAAAGCCCCACTGAAGCAAGTCCTGTTCCACCGGGGTGTCTCTTGCACAGCTGTTCTTCCATTAGAGTCACAGCTGATCCTCATAGTCAGTTGGCCTGGAGATCAACTCCCCCCAGTGACTCCAACTTCAATCAAGGCTCAACTACAGCAAGACTGTCTACACTAGGGGTGTCGAACTCAATCAGAGAAGGGGCCAAAATCTAAAATCCAGCCTAAATCACGGGCCGAATGGTTTACTGAACAGTCATAAACTGTCATTGTGATGGAAACGCAGCGGAGTGCAGTGATGACAGCGGGTGCGGGCCACATTGCAAGGCCTGGCGGGACGGATTTGGCCCGCGGGCCTTGTGTTTGACACATGTGGTCTACACAGTCCACAGAGGAGTGCACTTAGATGGCCCAGCTCAGATTGGGGAGGCTGAGCCACTGAGCCCTACAGGACACCTACCTACTATTACGGATTCCAGGAGGCATAGCAACTCTACCTAATACATAGAAACAAACACAGGGAAAGCAGCCAAAATGAGGAGACAAAGAAACATGTCACAAATAAAAGAACAGATCTCCAGAAATAGAATTAAGTGAAATGGAAGCAAGCAAACTACTTGGTACAAAGTTCAAAACAATGGGTATAAGGTTGCTCAAGGATGTTAATGAGAGCTTTGAGGAAATCAATGAGAGCTTCAAGGGACTTAATGAGACTTTTAAGAATCTTAGTCAGAATTTCAAAAGGACCAGTCAGAAATTAAGCAACACTAACAGAAAAATTTACAGATTCAACAATACAGTAGAAAATTCTAAGAATCAACTCAATGATTTGGAATATGAGGAAGCAAAAAACACCTAATAAAAAGAGAAAAAAGAAAGAAAAAATGAAGATAGTGTAAGGAGCCTCTGGGAAAACTTCAAGTGCATCAACATTCACATCAATGGGGTACCAGAAGGAGAAGAGAGAGAGAGTAATATATTGAAAACCTATTTGAAAAAATAATGACAGAAAACTTCCCCTACCTGGTGAAAGAAATAGACTTATAAGTTCAGGAAGCACAGAGTGTTACAAACAAGATAAAACCAAAGAGGCTGTCCATTGGTATTTCTCAGCAGTCAGCAGCTGTGTATCACTGCAGGTTGCCCAGGACCAAACCAGAGAGGGTTGGACCTGAATTAACATCATTTGCCCACCATCCAGAACTGAAATATCATTTCTGACATGTACACATAAGGAACTGTTTGACATTGAAATTGGGTCTCAAAAGAACTGGTGGCCCAGAAAGAAACTTACTACAGACTAATTCATTTGCCTCTCAGCATAACCACTATTGCTTGTCTCATTTTTGATTCTTTTTTTTTTTTTGAGTTTTACTTCTTTTTTTAATTTTTTTTCACTTAAGTTGTTTTTAAAAAAATAATAAACCTTTATTGTTCAGATTATTACAATTGTTTCTCCCCCCCCATAGACTTACTCCACCCCCCCCCAACTGTCCTCATCCATAGGTGTACGATTTTTTTTAAATCAATCTTTATTGTTCATATTATTAAAAAGGTTCCTCATTTCTTCCCCCTCCACCAGGTTCCCACTCCACCCCCCGCCCCCTCCCCACCCCCCATTGTCCTCATCCATAGGTGCACAGTTTATGTTCAGTCTCTTCCCGCATCCACCACTCCCCCTTTCCCCAATAACTGTCAGTCCACTCCCCTCCCGTATCTCCAACTCTACTACAATCAACAGCTAATATTGTTCATCAGGTTTTTCAATCTCCTTTTGTTGTTGTTGTCGTCGTTGTTTTAATTAATAAACTTTTACACTTCTAAGAATAAATTTTAAAATCTAATAATTTTAAACCTTGTTTTTTCTGCCCTGGGAATTGAGAAGCAAACTTGTTTACATGGAAACTTGCCCTTAGGCTATCAAAAGGAGTAGCCATTCAAATGTAAATGGACACATTGTTTAAAGATAGCAGCTGGCTGGAATTGGATTACCTGCTTTGGGTGGGAAGGGCTTGTCATTCCCTTTCTCCATTGAAATTAAGGTGTTAGCTTTAAAATCTCTTTTTGGCAAGAGACCTTAAACTTTCAGAACTTTAAAATTTTCAGGTAGTAAATCAATTACTTAGTATTTTCTCAAATCAATAATACCTCCACATGCCCAAGGATACACTTCACACAAAAGATACTTCCAAATAGATCAACCAACCTCATCCAGACCCCACACAAGGCACTCACAGATCAACATCCCAGCACTATAATAACTCAACACATCCAGATCTAAGCCTTCATCACTTGATTCAGCAGACCCCCAAGTTCCCCCAAAAGTTTCCAGCCATGTCTGAGAAGCAGCTGTGGGGTATGGGCAGGCAAGGAGCAAGCTGTTCCGGGCCCGGCTGCTTTGGGCCTGTCCTCTGTTGCTCTGGTCAGCTCCATAATCAGCTGCTCCGGGTCTGGCTGCTGCTGCTCTGGGCCTGGCTGCTCTGGGCTTGGCTGCTGCTGCTCTGGGCCTGGCTGCTCCTGACCCGGCTGCTCCGGGCCTGGCAGCTCCTGGCCTGGATGCTCCCGGCCTGGCTGCTGCTCCTCTGGGTCTGGCTGCTTCCGACCTGGCTGCTCTGGGCCTGGCTGCTCCTAGCCTGGCTGCTCTGGGCTTGGCTGCTGCTGCCCCAGGCCTGGCTGCTCTGGGCTTGGCTGCCACTGCCCTGGGCCTGTCCACTCTGGGCCTTGCGGCCACTGCTCCAACATTCTTTCTTCCTTTTTTTTTTTTTTTTTTTTTTTTTTTTTAAACCTATTTATGTTGCAATGTTGGCTGCTGAGTTGAGTTCTGTGTTAATCTTCGATTTTTCAAGATCTTTTTTTAATTCTTTCTTAAGTAATTTTACTATCTTTTGGTATAACTTGATTTCTTCACATTGAAAACTTCTTTGGTTTCTTTCTTCTCATCCTGGAAGCTCAGCAGGGCGGCCTGCGGTGCCCCTTTGTTCTCCACAGCCTTCTGCGTGGCTTCAGCCTGTTGCCGAGGTCGGCGCCGCCCAAGAAGCAGTCCCCGGCCTCAGCTCCATGGCCCGTGATCAGTGGTCGAGGGGCCAGCAACACCTCTCCCCAAGGGGCCCTGTCACCTGGCTCCTTGCTGGCTCCCAGCTTGCTGGTTCCTGGCAGCAGTTCCTGCTCCTCATCGCGTTCTTCCAAGACTGGAGCTTTTGTCTCCTTTCCGCTAGGGCAGTCTAGCATCAGAGTCAACAGACAATCCTCTGCACACAATGTGTTCGACTCTGGGGGCTCTGCCTTTTGCCACTCTCCTGGGATTCCGCCTCACAGCCCCATCTCCCTCTGCTTGAGCCTGGGTCCCCAGGGATTGACCTAGAACTGGGGTTCAGAGCAGTCGGAACTGGGGCTTAGCACAGCCGGAGCTTTTGTTTCCTTCCCACTAGGGCAATCTAGCATCAGAGTCAACATTCTGTCCTCTGCGTGCAATATGCGCGACTCCGGGGGCTCTGCTTTTCGCCGCTCCCCTGGGATTTCACCTCACAGCTCTGTCTCCCTCTGTTTGAGCCTGGGTCCCCAGGATCTGGCCTAGAACTGGGGTTCAGCGCTGTCAGTTCTGGGGTTCAGCCCAGTTCGGGGCTTTTATTTCCTTCCTGCTAGGGAATATCAGCAAGGAACTCAGCCTCCCTCTCCTCTCAGGCTCCATCCTCTCCATGCGCTCGCAGCATGTCTCTGTACCTTAGGCTTTTACAGCTCCTCTGATTTTCTTTCTGGTTTTCTCTTTCCTTCTTGTTGTAGAATTTTCAGTCAGTCGACTTCCTGTAGCTCTGGGCAATGTCCATTTTATATTTCAGTTGTATTTTATTGAAATTGTTATGTGCGGCTGCGGTTAGGTGTTTACCTGTGTAGCCATCTTGGATCCTCCCTCATTTTTGATTCTTGTAAGTATATTTCCAGTAGGACATAATCTCACTCATCTAGGAGAAGTGGTGAACAACATAGACTGTTGAACAAGAATAGACCCAGAGATAAGGAGCCATGGGTCAGACTGTTGGACCTCAATGGGAGGGTGGGGATAAAAGGGAGAGATCAACCAAAGGACTTATGTGCACACATATGAGCCTAACAGGTAGTCAAGGACAATAGGGGGTGGGGGCATGAGTGTGTGTGGGGGTGGGAGATTGGAATGGGGGGCTGAGGACAAATATGTGATACCTTAATCAATAAAGAAAAAAAAAAAAACCACCAAAGAGGCCGACACCAAGACACATCATAATTAAAATGCCAAAGGTTAAAGACAACGAGAGAATCTTAAAATCAGCAAGATAAAAACAGTTAGTTACCTACAAGGGAGCACCCATACAACTATTAGCTGATTTCTCAACAGAAATTTTGCAGGCCAGAAGGGAGTGGCATGAAATATTCAAAGTGATGAATAGCAGAGGGAGATAGATGGAACGAAAAATTGATGTGAGAGAGATACATCAATTGGTTGCCTCCTGCATGCACCCCATTTGGGCCAGGGATTGAGCCTGCAACTGAGTAGGTAATCCTGACTGAAATTGAATGCAATTACAAAGATCTATCACTATTATCATCACAGCCTCTGTCATCTGTCAATTTGCCAAATATGAATAAATAAAATGTGATTGCTGCATAGTTTCTAATGGAAAAAATTTTATTACCCTCAAATCTGTAATATTTTTATCTGTAACATGAAACCTTGAGGGTGCAGCTGTGTTTATTTTAAATTTGTGAATTTAGTTGGTTTTCAGGGGGAACAAATGCAAGTAGGAATTTCCCCCTTACACAGTCGATACCTCAGAATCCTCACTGAATCTGGAATCTCTGTGGCTGCCACTGTTTTCTCTTCCACTACTGCAAGCACACAATTTTTGGGAATTCACAATATATGTTGATTAAGGAATTTTCTGGAAAGGAAGACCTATCACAATATCAGTGTTAGAAAGAATAAAACTCAATTCTATGTGGACTGTGCAATGCTGGTCTAAAGTTTGTGCCATTTGGAGGAAATCAATAGCCTCAGTTTCCAGGTGCCTTTGTCTGCTGTATGGTGACCACCTCTGTGAGGCTGGATTCAGTATCCTCAGCTGCTCAGTCTTTCTCATCTTACTTCAGCATGTACCCTTCTCCCATCCAAAGCTGGGGAAGATCTGAGATCAATCAAGACTGGTGAGCACAGCGGGAGTGGTAGGATGTCCATTGGGAGTTGGACATCCCTCTCACAATACAGAACCCTTCACTCCTTATCACCCTCCTTCACTGCACCAGGTGATAAGAAGTGAGGGGTCCCTTATTGTGAGAGGGATGTCCAACTCCCAATGGGGGCAGGCCTAAGCTGACAGTCAGACATCCCGTGAGGGGTCCTGATCTGAGGGAGGGCACAGGCTGGGGTAAGGGGCCCTTCCTTCCCGCAGTGCATGAAATTTTATGCACCAGGCCTCTAGTTCAGAGCAAAGCCTTGTACTTTTCTGTTTGTAGATAAAATTAGAAGTGGAGGGACATGGGGAAATGAAAAAATTGAAGGATGAGCATGGGTGAGAAGAAATGGAAAAACAAATAGATTCCTGCAAAAATACTTGATGCATAGTAATTTAAGACAAGAGAGAAAAAGTGCAATTTTGGATTGTAGCGACATAATCATTATTCAGTGAACAATCATTATGGAATGACAAGCACTGTGTTAAGCATGTCACTCATTTGGCTCATGCAGTCAGGTAGGTATTATGATCTCCACTTTATAGATGAGAAAACTGAGAGAGTGAAGTCAAGCAACTTGCTGGAGGTCACACAGCTATAGGAGCCAGGATTTCAAATTCCATTGGGTTTGTTTATTGCCCCTCTCATCCCTAGAATGGCTTAGGTTGGGTGGGGGAGATGCCATCTCAGCTGCCTGGCTGGCCTCCAGGAGTTATCCTAAGGGCTGATGTTCTACTGGAGTTGCCCATATGTGCCATGTCTGGGAATTGCTATCGCCACAGTCAGCAAGTTAGTATTTATTTGGTTGTGAGCAAAGCAAATACTCGTGGGTAGGGAGCTGAAGGAGAACTTTCCCCATCTGCTTCACTTAGGAGGCTGGGCCCTCACCACCTGGCTGCCAGCAGTTCTGGGACACCACAGGGGAGTCAAGGTCTGCAGAGGCTGAGCAGGTCTGACTGTGATATTTTCAGGCCAGGTCCCCGAGCTGTCTCTTCATCCCAGCAAGTGAAAAGGCCATGTTCTGGGAGAGAGTCCGAGGCTCATCCCTGCCCCACAGTGGGGTGACTTATGTGGTGTTAGTTGGAATATTTTCTCTGTTCTGATGGGGAGTAAGTAGCAAGCGCAGTGCTTAATGTGATTCATTCCTGCTCATGTAGGGATAGCCTTCTATATGCTAAAAATCTACAGAGTAGTTGTGTATGTATTTATTAGGCTTTTCCCTTCCTTCCTTCCTCCCTTCCTCCCTTCCTCCCTCCCTTCCTCCCTTCCTCCCTTCCTTCCTTCTTTCATTCCTTCCTTCCTTCCTTCCTTCCTTCCTTCCTTCCTTCCTTCCTTCCTTTCTTTCTTTCTTTCTTTCTTTCTTTCTTTCTTTCTTTCTTTCTTTCTTTCTTTTTAAAAATATATTTTATTGATGTTTTACAGAGAGGAAGGGAGAGAGATAGAGAGCTAGAAACGTCTATGAGAGAGAAACATCGACCAGCTGCTTCTTGCACACACCCCCTCCCCCAACCGGGGATGTGCCCGCAACCAATGTACATGCCCTTGACCGGAATTGAACCTGGGACCTTTCAGTCCACAGGCCTACGCTCTACTGCTGAGCCAAACCAGTTTCGGCCAGGCTTTTCCTTTCTATAAGAATAAAAAGTAACGTTGAAACCCAAATGAGCATATTGGGCTCTAAATTGATTTATTAAGTCAACAAATGTTTATTCATTTATTCACGGCATATTCTTTGGATCATTTTGATACTTTGAGAGATAGCATTATTGGCATATAGACATCATAGGAAAGAAAAGAAAAAAAAATTGTATGTTTAGGTGGGGCAAATGTCAGAAATGACAGAACATGTAGGGTAGAAGACCTCGGCAAAAATTTGCTGAATATGGGACAAATGTGAGGAACCTTTGGAGGAAAATGTAGTAAAAAATTAAGACCAAGTGGGAGAGGGTTGTTTGGGCAGAGATCTCTGGGAAGCCATGAAGATGTAGAGGCTGGGAATGAAAACAGTGCATCACAGGAAGAACAGAAGGAACACTGAGGAATTGGGTGGCTGTTCTGAAGTTGGTAGAAAGCTGCAAGGGCGGAGCTAACACAGGACAACCTTTGGAGGGATGACTGATGGGGAATAGGAGCGGATATGGTTGGACATAGGATGGAGCTGACTCACTGACAGCCTTGACCACCAGAGAAATGGCTGGTTCTCAATCTGAGTAGTATTGGGAAGATATAGGTTCATTCTTTCAGTACACACTTGTTGAACTGTATTGAAGACAAATTTAGAAGCAACATATGAAATGAATTGGGAAGGGGTTTTAAATCTATAGTTCTTATTGGAAAATATAACTCAGATGTTATTGCCAAGATTCAGAGGTAACTTTTAAAATATGTTTTTATTGATTTCAGAGATAGAAACATCAGTGAGAGAGAATCACTGATGGGCTGCCTCCTGCATGCTCTCTACTGGGGACCAAACCCTGGGCTTGTGCCCTGACCTGTAATCAAACTCACCTCCTCGTTCATGGGTGGATGCTCAACTACTGAGCCACACTGGCCTGGCCAGAGGTAGCTTTTTATGGGATCAGAGTTGTGGGGGAGGTATAGCAAAAGAACTAATTCTAAAAGGGTGAATATAAAGGGCTCTGCCCTGCTCCCTCTTTTTATTTTGGTGGGGATAAAAGAGGCCCAGTGGCAATAGAAAAATAACTAGCTTTCTGGTTCCTGTGTGGAGGCCTCATGCGTGGCTTTTATGAGCTGTGTCTTGTCAGTCTCATGGAACAAGGGGGCAAATGGACAGGCTGTCGGAACCAGCCCAAGATGGAGTGGAAGCCTGCACATCTCCTCTGGTGCAGAGAAGCTTTTGTTCTCAGAAAAGCTGGGCCCTGCACTTACTTCATCTTGTAAAACCCCAAGCCCCGTTATTATAGGCGCCCTGCAAGGAAGCCACTCTAAAGGCCTGTGTGGGGCCCATTAGCACCTCAGCAATGGCTCCCAGTGTGCCCAGGAACAGCAGGACATCTTTTCGTGACTCTAGTCTGAACACACAGCATGAGAACCATTTTAATCTTGACGTTGCCTCTTCATGCTTCATTGTATTTAAAGCTGGGTGTTTTTCTGTCATTATTTAGTGATTTTCTTGCAAGGAAGCCATTTTATGGAAAATGCCTGATTATTGCTGCCAGAAAAATAATATCTAACAATTTACTTTGAATGACATAGTCTTAAAAGTTAATGTTATTCAGACAAATGCAAATAATTTCAACAATTACTCTGCATTTAATCACTACAAAATTGAGTCCTCTCCATGTCCCTTCTCTCATGCAGCATGCAATAATTGAAGGTTTTAGAGAAGTAAACACTGAACAGAGTCTTCAAGGGAAGGTATTTACCCCTTTCCAGCATGTCTTGTGAGAAGCCTGATCCATTTCAGCAGAAACCAGTTGATAATTAGAATAACCCTGAGCAAATATTTATGCTGTAAGGTACCAACAGCTGATCTAGGGACATCACACATTCCTCCCAAGTGGATAGGCTGAGAGAGTCAAGCCTTGTGACATGATGAATTCCTAAGCAGGAGAGGTGAGCAAAGAGATGGACTTCATTAGTGAGGTCTCTGTCATTGGGAGCTGAATTCTGCCTTTTTAATGATGAAAAGTTGAATCATCAGTGAAAACCTGTGAAGTGGAGCAGGTTTCAGCTAGCTCAGGAGTGGGTCTTGTATTCCTTTCTGAGGGTGTTGGTTCTCTGTGAGTGGATCCTGTGCTCACTGGGTTGTGTGGTATGACAGTTCTCAGCAGTGCTCAGAAAGGGCTAAATGAATATTTCTGACCTCCTGGTATCCTGGAGAGTAAATGCAAACCTTCTCAGATACTCAGCATGGATTCTCACTAATGTTTGCAGTATGAACAGCTAAGTACCAACATCTAGGCAATGTCTTCCCACCTCAGCCAGCAGCAGCCAGAAACTCTTTGCAAGAAGCCTAGGGAGAATAAGCACAGTATGCTGCAGTCTTTTGACAGCTAGGCATTTTAGGGTAGCCAGATGGAAACTTAGCTTTAGTGACTAAGCTCCCTGAATCTCTGGACCCACTGCTTTTTATTAACACATTTTTCCTTTTAGTAAAGCAGATAAACACATCAAAGGTAAGGTTTGGTAAACAATAAAGGATTATCAGTTTAGGGGAGCTGCCTTTGGCCATTCAACCAGCAGCAGGTAATAATATGCAGATTTTTCAACCCTCTAGCATTTATTATGAGCCGCTGGACATAGCCTCCAGCACCTTTATAGGAGGGTGCTTTTTTACCTAAGTTGCGTTAGGGGAAATGGTAATCTTTGCTGGGTGTTTATTACTATGAGATTTCTGAGTTTGCTGAAATGAGGATTTTAGAGTGCCTCTGTCTTCTGGAGAGGAGATCCTGTTTGCCACCTTTAGTCTGGCACTTTCCTAGGCATTTCCTCCCAGGTATGGGCCATGTGTGTGGTTGTCTTGAAGGAAGGGGGCTGTTTCTACCCCTATCTACTGGTATAAGGGCAGAGTATTTTTTTGGATGGGATTGTAACATCAAGGAATCACTGTGGGTGTGGCTAAATGGGGCTCTGGATTGCTGGGTGCACACTATCTTCTGTGCAAAGGTTTTCAAGTCATTTAGTTTGCTGGCAGCCTTCCCTTTGCTTTTAGCAGAATTCTCTCACTCCCCCCACCTCCAGCCCCCTTTAGTGGGTCACTTGCATTAGAATCACCTGCTTGTCAAATATGCACCTGTTGGTCTAGAAGCACTGGGTGCAGGCCTGGAGATCTGAATTTGTAACAAGTACTCAAATAAGTTTTATGGACATTAAAGTTTGAGAATCAATGGCTTAGCAGTGTTTCCCAAACTTTTGACTATCTCTCTCTCTCTGGCTTTGAGCATCTTGGGGTGGGATCTAGATTTTTTGTTTTGTTTTGTTTTGTTTGTTAATCCTCACCAGAGGGTATTTCCCCTCCCCCCCATTGTTTTTTCAGAAAGAGAGTGGAAGGGTGGGAAAGAGGAAGGGGAAGAAAGAGAGAGAAACATCCATGTGAGAGATATCAATTGATTGCTTCCCCCATGGTAATCACACCCAAGACCTTTCTGTGCTCTGGCCAGCACTTTAACTGATGAGGAAACAAGATATTTTTTTTGTTTTGTTGGGGAAACCAACAGCCTGACTCTGTAGCTAGTTAATTAGTATCCATAATGCACATTCCTGTTAGACTATCGTCTAGTCAGTGCCCTTTCCTTGATTATCTGATCTTGCAAGACCTATTTACCTAGGCACTCTCATTTTACAGAGTTAATCAACCATGAACAATACACAACTCCCAGAGGAGGTTATCAGTGCTTGTGCCAGGACTGGCCTTTAGGTGTAGTCTCACAGCCCCCATCCCAACATATGGGGCCTTTAATCTTTATTTGGGGGACAAAGAAACCAAAAGGTATAAAGAGAAAGCTTCTTCCATATTGGCTTGCTCAGGATTTGGAAACAGGCTCTCCTGAATCACGGTACTAGTACATCTGTATCTCCAAGTACTCCTGTGTATGTATTTTCCAGTCACCTGATAAATTCTATAACATAACCATTGAGCAACACCAGCCAGGGCAGGACCTAGATTTTGACATATAGGCATCAAATCCCATCATGGGGGATACTACTGACTACACTTGAGTGAACATGCTGGAAATATCGGTAAATTGCCAAAATAATTATTAACTTTTTACAAAGTAAACCAAGTTGCTCTGTTAATTTGATGCACATTCCACCTGCAAGTTCTGAAGGCATTAAGTTTCTGAGAAAAAAGAGAACATTATGAGACCTGAGTTGGGAAAGACCCAGGGAATAGAAGAGTTTCATAGGAGGGTAATATTTACAGAATTAACTCCCCTCCCTCCCTCTCTAAGCCCTCCCTCTCCCCCCCTACCTTTTATTTATCATAAACAGTAATAAGAACTGCTCTTGAGTAGTAAGGGCTCTGAGAGGAAGCATTAAACGAGTGCTAAATGAACAAATTAGAACCACAAGGACAACATATAATTTTAAGTGCAAATTCTTAGCACAAGATCAGATTGCAAAAAGGCCATGGTCTCAAGTTCTCTTGAAAATAAGGAAATAGTACATATGTTCTGTGTACCATAACACTTCAAGCCTGATGGCTTGTGATATATGATAAATTTATTGCATTGTAAATGTCCAGAATCAATCCCAACTGCTAATTTTATTACTGGTTTCACCTAGAACAGGAGTCTTCACAAGGGTCTCAGGATATACTTTAAGAAATCACTGTATATACCCTTGAAATTATTTGAGAAATTTGGCATAAACTTATATATATTTTCTTGAGGAAATTTTCATTGCTTTTGTAAGTTTTAAAGGGGCCTATACACCTGAGAATTAAGAAGCATGGGTCCAGAACTCTCCAGCAGGGAGGCCTATTCATTAGCTTCCATGAGAAAGGGCTTCAGAGCAACTTCTGGGTTCAAATGATGTCTTTGCTCAATTACTCATTGTGTGAGCTTGGGCAAGTTACCTATCTCCTCTGAGCCTTAGTTTCTTCAACTCTAAAATGAATTAATAACCTTACCTACTTCACAGAATGGTTATGAGAATTAAATGAGTTAATGTATGTGAATTAAATTGGAACAATGCCTGTGACCTAACATTCAGTAAATGTTAACTGTTTTCATATTATTGTCATTGTATATATTACCATCATCTAGTGAGTCTGGGACAGTCCTCTGTATATCTACTGTCCTTGCAAATCTCTGCTTCCTTTATCCCTAGCTCATTGCCTATCATTCAGTCTGTAAGCTTAGGGACAGAGTAAGTCCCACCTCTTGCATTGAAATATCCATAATGTACTTACAAGATTCTTTAGTAGATAGTAATATTCAGATCTATTCTTACTTTCTTACTGCTAATAAATGATACCATGAATCTTCAGGGATGTGCTCTGCATAAATAATATTTTGTGTAATTTTGCATTTTCTGAATAATCCTATTTTGATACACAAATGTGTACCAGTTCATTTCCCCCCTTTCTGTGCCCTGGAAAAAAAAGAAAGTTATCTGGAAGGGCTGGCAATCTCACACAGATTTGCTCATTAACGTTACAGATTGGGAATATTCCCCAGAGGTGTGCTACTAGACAGCAAGCAAAACAACAATAAAGAACATCAAGGAAGAAAAAAAGTATAACTCCCCTACAAAACAGATTTGTAGCTTTCAGTGCTTCCTAGTCATTGTGCTGCTCAGCCTCGGAATTGTTAATTGTATGTAATTATGAATCACTGAACTATGAATGGTCCTGTCTTGAAGCTAGAAACACAGAAGGAGACTATATTTAAATGGTGCATTGATCTGTGAAGAGTTATATGTTGTTTACAATCTTAATAAGTTGTTTCGCCCATAGTTTATGATTCTTCGGGTAATATTTTGATTATGGAGAAACTTAAAAAAAAGGTACACATGAGAATATGTTCCACATCAGGAGTTTAAGGAATGAAGTAAAAATAAGATCTGTTTTCATTAGCTTATACTTCAAGATAAAGAAATTTTATTTCAATAATTTGGACATAAATCTTACCACAAATATTATGCAAGCACTCTTCAAAGCAAAGAAAGAGTGTGCTTGGGAGCTGTAAGAAAAACCAGAAAGAACCAATAACTCCAAGTGTGAGAGACTATCAAGTCTCAGAGAAGAGGGCATTTTGAGTTGTCCTTTAAACCCATATTGAATAGTGTTTGTAGTATGGAAGTGCCTTTCAGTGTTA
>NW_023425487.1:0-92969 GCF_014108245.1 Pipistrellus kuhlii
CTCCTTCACCCAGTGCCCAGTGCCACAGGTGGGGGTGCCGCAGGGAGGGGTCCCCGCTTCTGGAGAGGGGGCTGCAGGGAGGGGCCAGGCCCAGGGCCCTCCCGGCCTCCGGACTTCCCAGCTCTGCCCGCTCCTGGGCCCAGGCCCTGGGCCAGAGACACGCTCGGCTGGTGGGGGAGGCCAGCCGCCAGGGCAGCCTGGGCCCGGGGCAGGCGCTCCCCTCACGCTCTGAGCACAGTGCCCCCGCGGGCCCCCCGAGGAGCCCGGGCAGCCAGCCTGTGGGCAGGACGGAGCGGACCCGCGCCCAGAGGGGCTGTCAGCAGGAAACCGCCTCAGGGACTCTTAGGACAGCAGGTGCCCTGGGCCTCCCGGGCCGGGCCTCACTGCCTGCCACCCTCCTGGCAACGGGGGCCGGAGAGGCGGCGGAGGCACGCCACCACCCTGCGGCTGCCGCCCCGCCCTCCTGCTGCCGGGACTCCGGCTGGCGGGACCTCCCTCACTGCAGCCGGCGGCGTGGCCCCGTGGCCCCTGCAGCCCAGCCACGCCCTCCCCACCTCCCACAGCTCAGTCCCGTGTGGGTGGAGCCCACGCACATCACCCATCCTGACCCGTTCCAGGGACCCAGGCCGAGCAGAGGCAGCGGGATGGCTTAGGGCGGGCACAAGACCACGAGCAGACCAATGAGAGGCAAGCCTGCGGGACTCAGGGCCAAGAGGGGTCCTCCCCATGGAGACAGCGGTGCTGGTAGGGCTTGCACCTGGATTCAGCCATACCTGAGCCCACACCTGCACCTGGATCCAGCCATGCCTGAGCCCACAACTGCACCTGGATCCAGCTGTACCTGAGCCCACACCTGCACCTGGATCTAGCCATACCTGAGCCCACACCTGCACCTGGATCCAGCCGTACCTGAGCCCACACCTGCACCTGGATCCAGCCGTATCTGAGCCCACACCTGCACCTGGATCCAGCCGTATCTGAGCCCACACCTGCACCTGGATCTAGCCATGTCTGAGCCCACACCTGCACCTGGATCCAGCCATGCCTGAGCACACACCTGCACCTGGACCCAGCCATACCTGAGCACACACCTGCACCTGGGTCCAGCCATGCCTGAGCACACACCTGCACCTGGGTCCAGCCATGCCTGAGCCCACACCTGCACCTGGATCCAGCCATTCCTGAGCCCATGTCTGCCCCTGGAGGCTGTGTGAGCTGACCACGTCCTGTTTGGTCAGTGAAATGTCCTGACAAACCCCCGGAGAACGCAGGGAGCCTGTTCCCTTTGCCGCAGGCTCCGAGGACAGGACAGTCCACACTCACTGCCGCCCCCTCCTCTGAGACGGCAGCGCTCACCATGACGGATGGGGCAGCCATGCCCGGCAGCTGGAAGTCCATGCTGGCCTCCGCGCCACACGCCCCCTCGCTGCGGCCCTGGCTTGCGGGGGGCAGGTCAAAGTAGGTGCTGTCCGGCTCCCTGGGGAGAGGAGAGGAAGCAGCCCTCAGCCCGACAGCCCAGGCCTGCGCGGGAGCAGCCCAGGCTTGGCGGGGGTGCGAGCCTCATTTTTCTGCCCCGGGGTGTCCCTGCCTCCAGGGGTCTGCCTGAGACCTCCCCTCCCTTTCCCCTCCCCCTCCCGCCTCCTCCCCTCCCCCTCCCCCTCCTGCATCCTCCCCCCTCCTGCCTCCTCCCCCCTCCTGCCTCCTGCCCTCCCCCCTCCCCCCTCCTCTCCTCCTCCCCTCCCCCTCCCCCTCCTACCTCTCCTCCTCCCCCTCCTCTCCTCCCCCCTCCCACCTCCTCCCCTCCTCCCGCCTTCGTCCCCCTCCCTCCTGCCCTCCCCTCCTTCCTCCTCTCCCCTCCCCCTCGCCCTCCCGCCTGCCCACCTCCTCCCCTCCCACCTCCCATCTCCTCCCCTCCTCCTCCCTCCAGCCTCTCCCCTCCTTCCGCCTCCCCACTCCCCCTCCTGCCTCCTCCCCTCCTCTCGCCTCCGTCCCCCTTCCTCCTGCCTCCCCTCCTTCCTCCTCTCCCCTCCCCCCCTCCCACCTCCCACCTCTTCCCCTCCCCCTCCCTCCCCCCTCCTCCCCTCCCCCTCCTCTCCTCCCCCCTCCCACCTCCTCCCCTCCTCTCGCCTCCGTCCCCCTCCCTCCTGCCTCCCCTCCTTCCTCCTCTCCCCTCCCCCCCCCCCTCCCGCCTCCCACCTCATCCCCTCCCCTCCCATCTCCTCCCCTCCTCCTCCCTCCAGCCTCCCCCCTCCTTCCGCCTCCCCACTCCCCCTCCTGCCTCCTCCCCTGCCCAGCTGCCCTTCCAGGGCGTGGGAACACCAAGGAGGCATGGTCACCGGGGGCTCTGTCCCTGGGCCTCCCCTGGCCCGGACCCTGTAAGGCTGCTCAGAAGGAAGCGCCCGGACTCTGGAGCTGGGTGCCCAGGAGCAGGCCCGGCAGCACCCCAGCCCGGCCGGCCGGGGGCGGGGGCGGGGCGGAAACACTCACAGGGAGCTCCACAGGTGCTGGAAGGTGGTCCCCTCGTCTCCGCGGGCTGGGGGCCCGGACATCTTCCCTCTGCGGGCAGAGAGGGCAGTGAGCTGGGGCGGCCCCTGTGTGCTCCCCTCCCCCTTTCCAGGCCGGAGGCAGGCGCCTGCCTTGCAGACTTCACCCCGGGGGGGCTGGGCAGGGGGCCCTGGACGGCGCAGCCCTTCGGGCGGGGGCTCGGACCTCCGCCGTCTCCTCAGGGGCGGGGGCGGGAGACACCGCTCAGGTTACTGCCTCCGGCTGAGCCCAGGGCCCAGAGCCAGGCTTGGGGGCTCCCGGACACCCAGGCTGTGGGCCCGGCTCCGACAGAGGTCGCCTCTAAGGACAGCATTGCAGGGCCCAGAGGAGCCGGCCTAGCCCTGCTGGCGACCTTTCACCTTTCACCTCAGAGGCAGGTCCACCTGAGACCCCAACAGGAACCAGCCGGGACCCCAAAATCCCGCCGGGCCACGGCCGCCAGAGCGGGTCCCACCCGGGGGTCCCCTTCCCAGAGGCGCTGGGCGGTGGGGCCTGTGCCTGACCAGGGCCTCTCCGGAGCCACCGCGCCCGGAGGAGGCGGCAGGCCAGGCCGGCTCTGCTGGGGCCTCGGCCCCGTGGGGCGGGGCAAGGCGGGGGGGCAGGACCCACTTCCCCGGCTGCGGTGGATCTTGGGTCCTGGTGCCGCAGCCA
Organism: Pipistrellus kuhlii; assembly: GCF_014108245.1. NCBI lineage: Eukaryota > Metazoa > Chordata > Mammalia > Chiroptera > Vespertilionidae > Pipistrellus > Pipistrellus kuhlii. The sequence goes on from NW_023425487.1 coordinate 3,196, forward strand.
CAGCCTGGCCACCCCAGCGGGCAGGCCCGGACCTGCCTGAGCCTCTGGGACAGGAGCCGAGCCCCGCTCTGTCACTTTGTCCCCACGCGGCCGGTCCCGGCGGGAGGCTGTGCAGGGCCCCAGGGTGCCACGTGCCGGCGGCCAGCCCCCGGAGCAGGGCCACGCGCCCTGAGCCCGCCAGGGACCAGGCGGGGCCCGGGGAGGGACCAGGGACCAGCGCGGGGCTCGGTGAGGGCGGCCGCCCGGGGACAGCAGCCGAGGAAGTGCCGCCGGCCTTGCCGCTCTCCGGAGGCCCAGAGCGGAGACGTGACCCGGGAGCCCATGCCACGCCAGGCCACGCCGGGCAGGAGGGCCACGTGGTCTGCTCGGAGTTGGGGATGAGCTCAGCGGTGTCTACCCCCACGCCAACAGCCCTTCGGCTCCCCACCCACAGGGTTTGGACCAGGAGCTGCCAGCCTGGCACCCCTCCGGCCGGCAGGTCGCCCCGTGGGGACTGAGCTGACCTGGGTCCAGGGGGCCGAGAGGGGGGCAGGGCGCGGGCCACAGGGCGGTCAGAGGGGGCCTTAGGAGGCTGGGCAGCAGCGCCCATTCCCCAGGCCGGCCCTTTGGGGTGCACAGCCTCCGGGGTGGGCAGAGTGTGCCCGCGGAGACGGGACTGGCCGGCATCTGGTCCGGCCCTGCGTCTGGCCTTGGACCCTCCAGCCCAAGTGGAGCAGCTTAGGGAGCATCCCAGCGGGTGGGCCCGCACCCCCCCAACCCTGTCCCCCGGCTCAGACAGCCCAGCCCCCACACCTGCAACCAGGGGTCACCAGGTGGGTGGGGGCTCCTCCTCGGCCACCCAGGGGAACGAGCGCCCGCACCCACGCGGTCGATGCGGCTCAGGGAGGAGCCAGACGCCCTGCCGTGTGGCCCAGCCTCCCCGGCCGCTGCCGCCCAGGACGGGCACAGCGTGGGCGCGGAGGGCCGGAGGCTGCCGGGGGCTGGGACAGGGAGATGGGGAGGGGCTGCTTGTGGGTGGGGCCTCCTGTGGGCTGAGGACGACGTTCTGGAACGGACCGAGGCGGTGCCGCATGGCCCTGATGGGGCCCCGCAGAGGGTGCTCTCTCCTGTGACCTCCGCTCAGTGAACTCGCTTTAACTTGGAAAAGCCGGAGCCTGGGGCCCGGCCGGCGTGGCTCAGGGGTCGAGTATCCCGGTCAGGGCACAGGCTCAGGTTGTGGGCTTGAACTCTCGTAGAGGGTGTGCAGGAGGCAGCCGAGCCATGCTTCTCTCTCATCACGGATGTTCCTCTCTCTCTCTCTCTCTCCCTCCCTTCGGCTCCCCCCCCCCTCTCTCTCTATCTCTATTTCTCTCTCCCTCTCCGGTCTCTCCCCCTCCCCTCCCCTTCCCTCCTTTCCCTCCCTTCCCCTCCCCTCCCCTTTCCTTCCCCTCCCCTCCCTTTTCCTCCCCTTTCCTCCCCTTTCCCTCCCCTCCCTCTCCTCCTCCTCCCTCCCCTCCATCCCCTCTCCCCTTCCCCTCCTCTCCTTTCCCCGCAGGGGCAGCCTCAGTCTGGAAGCAGGTCCTAAGGTCTGAGCACCTGGCTCCCTCGCTGGGGTCACCCCTCTGCCTCCTCTGCTCCCAGGCCCAGCCCTGCCCCTGCCCCTGCCCCTGCCCCACCCGCACACAGGGCGCTTCTGCCTCTCCCACCCCCTTCGCCCCAAGGGATCCCCAGCACCTCTCTGTGACTCAGGGCTGTCCTGGGCGCAGCCCGCAGCGCGCAGCCTGGGCCCCAGCTCCCAGAGCCACAGCTCAGCGCCTCCCCTGAGGGGTGCTCACCCCCTCCCACCCCCTCCTCCAGGCCCCGCCAGGCCCTGCCTCTGGAGGGAGCACTGTCCTCTGTGAGTCAGGACGCCCGCTGGCTCCACCACCACCACCTTCCGCTGTGTGGCCTGGGGGCCGGGGGGCAGGATCCATGGCTTCCTGCTTCCGGTCCCCATCTGCCTGTCCCTGCCCAGGGCCCCAAAGAGACACCACCCATGGGGACGGCGCCTCGACCCGCTCTGCCCATCGCCCCTCTGACCTCAGGGGCAGGGGCTCCGCTGCCCGCACCCCCTAGGACCCTGCGCACACCCTCCCTCTGGCCGTCAGGACCCCAGGTTTCAGGGAGGGCAGCTCCTTTCAGTCCATCAGAGGAAAGACCCCCCCAAAACTCTACCACGGCCCCAACCCCCAAACAATCCACCCTGTGGCGCCACACCGCCGGCCGCTCGGCGTTGTCTGGCGTTGAGCCAGCAGCGGGGCGCAGCCGGGGTCCCCAGCTCAGGCAGAGCTGCCCAGCCCGAGCCGGAACCTGACCGGAACCTGCAGTAGAGGGAGCCGGGCCATCACAGGGGCCGCGCCGTCCTGGGCCCCCTCCCCGCCCTGTGGCCCTGCCTCGAGGGCCTGCAGGAGGCCCAGCACCCAGAAGCCCCGGCCGGGCGACTGGAGGGGGGGGGCAGTGCAACGCCATCTTCCCTAATTGCGCCAGGGCGCCCCGAGCCGGCCCTGGGCCCTGGGTGCTGAGAACCTGGGTGCCCGGCTGCCCCCAGAAGCCGTGGCCCTTGCCCTTGGGGCACGGCTGGGCCTGGGTTCCCGAATGAAAGGCCAGGGGCCTCCTCCTCGGACAGGGGGCCAGGGTGGCGCCCCCTCTGCCTGCCCCTCCTCCTGCACCCAGCCACATAGCCACGGGAGCCAGTGCGAATTTATCTTTTTAAATATATTTTTATTGATTTCAGAGAGGAAGGGAGAGGAAGAGAAACATCCATGATGAGAGAGAATCATGGATAGGCTGCCTCCTGCACGCCCCCAGGCCTGCGCCCTTGACCAGAATTGAACCGTGACCTCCATGTTCATAGGTGGACGCTCACCACTGCGCCATGCCGGCCGGGCTCACGTATTGATATCAGCCCTCCATGTCACCCAGGGAGGAGGCCTGCTGTGCTCACAGAAGCTCCGACAGCCCGCAGCTGAGGGCGGCAGGAAGCGTAGGGGGTGGGGTGAGGGGCTGAGAGGGGGTAGAGGGTTAGAGGGGCCCGGACCCGCCAAGCTCGGGCTCTGCTCCGTGGGCCACGGGGGCCAGCTGGGGGCTCGGCTCCCAGAGGGACCAGAGGGGTTTTCTGGAGGCCCCCCAGGGGCACATCGTGGGCCTGTGAGCCGAGGGGGCGGCCTTGGCGGATGCGAGTGACGGGAACGTGGACCGAGAGGATGGACGGGGATGTGGGGGCAGAGGGATGAGGACCCCTTGCAAGTTGGCGCCCGTTGGCTGAGTTAAGGCCTCCAGCCAGCCACAGGCTGGGGCGCCTGGAGCCCCCGGCAGCTGTGTGCTTGGCGGGGCCTCTGGCCTCCGGTCTGTGGGATGGGGAAGGCACCCGATCACACAGCGCTGATCTAGGCTGGCAGTCAGCAAACGCATTAGTCAGCAGAGCCAGATATCAACAGCACAACGATGGACATCTCTTCGGAGAGCCACATTGTTTAAACTGAAACTTCTTCTAACGCCACTTCTTCAACATAGACTCGCCCAGGCCGTGGTCTTTTGCGGAAGAGCCACGCTCAAGGGGCCAAAGAGCCGCATGTGGCTCTCGAGCCGCAGTTTGCCGACCACTGATCTGGGCCGAAGCACCCAGCGGGGTCCCCGGGCTCGTTGGCGGCGTGAGGCGGGGCGGCCCCGTGGCGGCTGGGCCACCTGCACGCCTGAGCTCAGTCACTTCCCCACCACCGGCTCCCTCCGGCCCTCCCGCGGCTCCCGCAGGGCCGGGGGCCGGACAGGCAGCTTCCCGCCGTCCCTCTCACACATGCGCACAGACACGCACACGCACCCCCCGCGTCCCTCACAGCACATGCCCCACCACGGGAGTCCCGCCCCGTCAGCAGGAGCAGTCCCCCAGCCGGCACACCCCGGGGCCTGTCAGCCTGGGCACCCTTCGGTCCCCGCTGGACAGGAAGTAGCGAGAGCTCCCAGAGGGCCCGAGGGCCAGCTCTGCCCGCCCACGTGGCACCCTGCCCAGGACCGTGCCTGGTGCCCGTCAGCCCCCGTGGGGGCAGGTGGCTCCCCAAACAGCCACCAAGAAGGGGCTGGTCCCCGTCATCAAAGCCCCATCGGGGACTGCCCCTCTGCCGCCGGCCCAGGGCGGCCTCCATGGGGCACCGGGTGCAGCCATGTGGGGAGGGCTCCGCACCCTGGGTGGCCCCAGGGGGGTGGTGACAGACCTCAGCCTGAGCCTGGAGGGGGCCGGCCGGGCGGCGCACCCACGCCTACCTTGACGGGCTGGCCGGAGGGTCTGCAGGGGCCGCAGGCGCGCCGCTGCTTGCTGGTGGCTGGGCAGGCCGTGGTGCAGCGTCCCGTAGCCTAGGTGATGACATTGGAGTCGTGTGGCCTGGCGTCTGGGGCAGGCGGGGCGGAGCGTGGCCCGGAGCCCTGGGGCCGGCGCCGGCTGTGCGGGGCGCGGACGCCATGCCCTCCGCGTGGCGCCCCTGCCGGCGGGAGCCGAGTGGAGGCCGGGCAGCGGGGGGAGCTGTGGCCCCCTCTCTGGTTTGCATGCCTTTTTCTGCTCCTCACTCCAGAAGCTCCCGCACACGGAGGAGTAGAGAGAAGGTGCCACGCACCTCTCTCCAGCCCCAGCTCCGACTGCCCGCAGCCCGGGCACCCCCCACAGAGGGTCCCGTCCGCCACTCGGAGCAGGGCTCCTGGCCTCGGGGCCTCGCCTGGTCAGCGCTCACCGCCACGCCCCCAGGACACTGCGGGCATGCACCTGTCTTCGTTCCATGTGCACACATGTGCACAAGCCCACACAGGCATGCACACGCACGCACACACAGGCTTGCATGGGCACACACGTGTCCATGAGCACATGGGGGTGCCAGGATCTGTGCGGGTCCCTGACCACCCCGGGGCCTCTCAGCAGCAGCCCTGCTTCCCGCTGGGGTGCAGATGGAGGGGCGCCGCCGTGGGCCTGGGGACGAGGCGCACCGAGAGGCTGGGGGGGCTCCGGAGGGCCCCATGCTTGCCAGCAGCTCAGGGCGCCGCTTGGAGGTCAGAGGTCTTTCTGGCTCAGCCGAGGGCGGGGGCAGGGGAAGCCGTCGCACCTCTCACTGCCACCCCGGCCTCTGTTCCCCCCACTCCTCGGCCTTTACCAGCAGCCCCCCAATAACCAGGACGAGTCCCTGAAAGTGTGCCTGTGAGTGAACCCCAGACATAGCTTCAGGGACACAGCGAATCGTTCACGCCCTCCCCTCCGCCTGCTTACTCTGTGTCGGCACCGTTTTTAGCGGCTCCCGCGCACCCGTTGTGCGGCCATCTGCCCGGTGAGAAGCACTCCTCCCATTTCACAGGTGAGATCGCCGAGGCCCGGCACTGGGCAACTTCCCCGGCACCCGCAGCTGCGAAACGGCGCAGCTGCTTCCGCCCGCCGGACACACTCTGGGCACCGCCAGGCGACCTGGGTCCCAGGCCCTGGCCTGGCCTCACACCGGCCACTTCCAGTGCCTGCTGGGATGGACCTCAGCCCCCGCGGTTTCCCAAGGCCCCGCCCCTGGTCCCCAGCAAAGGGAGCTCTGGGCGACCTCCTGCTCCAGCCTTCGAGTAGCCTTGCTCTCTGGGGAGCCCTGCCCCCACTCGCTGCCGGGTGCCAGGGCACTGAGGGCGAGGCTGATGGCCCCGGGCCCCCAGGACGGCCGGGGGAGGACCCTGCGGCCACCTCCCACTCAGCTCCGCCTCCCTTTTCTGAAACCCGAAACCCCGAAAAGCTCAGAGAGGCGAGTGCTCTCCTTCGGAGGCTCTTCATGGTGGCCCGTTTCACGCGAAGGCCCGCGGGTGGGGGGGGGGAGCGCTGTCAGAGTGTTTCCATCAGGCCCCGGGGGGCGTGTCATAAAGTGCAGGGTTCTGGGACTAGCTACTGTCCTTTGTGTTAATCCTCACCGAGAGCATTTTCCGTGGGTTTTTAGAGAGGAGGGAAAGCAGGGAGAGAGAAACATCCCTAAGACTTCCTTCGATGGGGTGGCACTGACCAGCACAAATGTCAGAAGGTTCAGACAGCAAAGCAGGTGTCATCCCCATCACCCCCGGGCCCCGCTCCCTCCCCCAGGAGCCCCACTGTCAGCAAGCCCAGGAGAGCGGGTTTGTCCACGGTAAACGCCATGGAAGTTTCAACCACACGGAACGGGGCCTCGGGGACCCCAGCCCAGCCGTCCAGCTCAGAGGCGCTTTGCGTACGCGGCTTCCTGCTAATTTCCTGAGAAGCCCGGCTCCTCCTCTCAAATCTCTCACGGCCCTGGCTGGTGTGGCTCAGTGGGTAGAGGCGGGCCTGCGGACCAAAGGGTTCCTGGTTGGATTCCAGTCAAGGGCACTGGTCCGGCTTGTGTAGGAGGCAGCCCATAGATGTGCTTCTCTCACACCCATGTTTCTCTCTCCTTCCCTCTCTCCCACTCTGAAAACTGATGGAAAAACATCCTCAGATGAGGATGAAAACCGCCCTCACACGGGGGTGGGGGGGGGGGGGGGGGGTGTTGATGAGGCCGAGCTCCGGGGACGGCGCCGACCTCGGGCTCCGTGTGCAGCCTGGGCTGATTCACGCTCCGCGTTAATCCAATTAGCGGCCACGCGGCCGGCTCCCGCACTCACAGCTCCAGGACGCGCTCCCCACCGGAGCCCCCTCGTTACCGCCGTAATTAACCGGCAGCTCGGCAGAACGAGCCGGAGCAGGTCGGAGCACGCCCTCCTCCCGCGGGAAAACCCACAGGAGATGTCCGCAGGCCTGGCTGGTTCCGAGGCGGGAAGCAGAGGAGAGGAAGAGGGAGAGGGGCGGCTGTCATCCCATCACGGCCACGGCCACAGCCAAAGCCACAGCTTGTTGAAGCCCCAGGCGGCCTCCTCCCCGTTACCGCTGACAGTGCCCCCCCTCCAGCTGTTGAACTTGCAGGTGACCCAGTCAGTGACTGAGAGCACAGGGACAGGCAGCCAGGAAGCAGGACAGCAGACCTCACACAGGGTCCCTCCTGGAGCCCCGAGGGCAGCCAGGGCCTCTCTGTGGCCCCCGAGACCCTTCAAGCCGTCCCCCATCACTGCAGGGCGGGGGGGGGGGCCTGAGGCCAGGAGGCGGCAAAAGAGAACCCCAGGCATTTCCCGTGTGTTTCAGCCTGAGAGAGAACGTGGCCGGGCATCCCCTCCGAAGGCCCAGGAGGAGGGAGGAGGTGGAAGGAGGTGAGAGGAGGGAGCAGGTGGAAGGAGGAGGGAGCAGGTGGAGGGAGGAGGGAGGAGGGGGGAGGAGGGAGGAGGGGGGAGGAGGGAGGAGGAGGGAGGAGGTGGGAGGAGATGGAAGGAGGTGGGAGGAGATGGAAGGAGGTGGGAGGAGGAGGGAGCAGGTGGGAGGAGGAGGGAGCAGGTGGGAGAAGGTGGAAGGAGGAGGGAGGAGGAGGGAGGAGGTGGGAGGGGGAGGGAGGAGGTGGGAGGAGGAGGGAGGAGGTGGAAGGAGATGGAAGGAGGTGGGAGGAAGAGGGAGCAGGTGGGAGGAGGTGGAAGGAGGTGGGAGGAGGAGGGAGGAGGTGGGAGGAGGAGAGAGGAGGTGGAAGGAGGAGGGAGGAGGAGGGAGGAGGTGGGAGAAGGGAGGAGGTGGAAGGAGGAGGGAGCAGGTGGAAGGAGGAGGGAAGAGGAGGGAGGATGTGGGAGGAGGAGGGTGCAGGTGGGGTGGGCCAGCTCAGGTGCCCCTCCCCTCGCCCAGGAGCAGCCACCATTCAATTAGCCAGAGGCTCCCTGATACCTGCCCCCCCACAGCCTCCTAGGGCCTGGCAGCAGGTGAGCAATTAGCGCCCAGCCTCCTCCCTGCACCTCCCATTCTGGTCTCTGGGCGATTCACCAGCTGGCACCGGGCTGGCCGCCAGGGACAGGTCCTTCCCCAGCGCAGCCACACGGAGCAGGGTGGCAGGAGAGCGGGCTCAGGCTGCCCTGCACCGGGGCATTGGCGATGCCCACGCCCTGGGTCCTGCCGGTGGGAAAGGGGCTGGACCAGCCTTTGTGGGTCTGCCCTCGGGGTTCTCAGGTGTGACCCCAATGGCTACTCCCAGGAGGAGGAGCTGTGCCCCCCCCAGGGGAAGAGATGGGGACTTGGCCATGGAGTCAGGACCTGGCCCACCCGCCAGAGCTCCCCCCCGCCAGCTGCGCACTCCGCCCCAGGGATAGTGGGCAGGGGCGGCTGCCGGACCCTGCACTTGACCTTGTTGTGTCCTCCGTGCTTCTCGGCACAGTCACATGGTCTGTGCCTTCCTGTGAGGGGGAGTGAGCTCCCAGGCACACAGGTCTACACCAAGTCCATCAGAAGAGGGACCCATGGCCCTAGCTGGTGTGGCTCAGTGGATAGAGCATCGGCATATAGAACCAAAGAGTCCTGGGTTCGAATCTCGTAAAGGGCACATATTTGGGTTGCAGGGTCCTCCCTGGCCTGGCCCTGGTCGGGCGTGTGCAGGAGGCAACCAGTCGATATGCTTCTCTCACATTGATGTTTCTCTCCATTTCCCCCTGTCTCTTCCCCTCTCTCTAAAATCAATGGGAAACACCTCTAGGGAGGATGACGAAGAAGGAGGAGGAGGAGGAGGAGGAGGAGGAGGAGGAGGAGAAGGAGGAGGGGGAGGAGGAGGAGGAGGAGGGGGAGGAGGAGGGGGTGGAGGGGGAGGAGGAGAAGAAGAGGCACCCATGAACTCCTCTGTCACTAGCCCTGCACCGGAACTCGGGGGGCAGAGGGGGCCCAGCAGCTCGGAGTCCGGGCTGTGCTCCCGCAGTGTGCAAACTTGGGCGCTGGTCACCCGTGGGAGCCCCGGCCTCCAGCCCGAAGTGTGGGTGCACTCAGGCCTCTGCTCCGAGGCTCAGCTGCACCCTCACAGCGCCCCTGGCTGGTGTCAGCCGCCCGAGGCGGTCCATAAACAGTCGTTTGGTTGCTTTTCTCTGGGGTCTCTGATTTGGGGGCGTGTACCCAGGAAAAGAAAACGCTTTTTCTGTTGTCATTATTCATCCTCACCCGAGGACATTTTCCCATTGATTTTTAAAGAGAAGGGAAGGAGGGGGAGAGGCAGGGAAACATCAAGGTGAAAGAGACACATCAGTGGGTTGCCTCCCCCACGTGCCCTGACTGAGGGCCTGGGATTGAACCTGTAACCCAGTACCCAACCTAGACTGGGAATCGAACCCTCCACCCTTCAGTGCTCTGGCCGCTCCTCTAACCACTGAGCAACACAGGCCAAGGCAAAAGAATTCCTTTTTGACGAGCAAACGTCTGCTCTGCAGTGGTACGCTGGCCGGAGGGTGGACAGGGAGGGCTGGCGGAGGCTCCTGATGCTGGGCCTGCCTCGGAGCTGACTTCCGGCGGAGCTGGCCTGACCTGGAAGCTCTGAGCACAGGGCCCTCTCTGTGACCCAGCCCACGCTCCTCGGCGTCACACGCCGGGAAAGGAGTTCCCGGCGACCCGGTAACTGAGAAGGCAAACTACAAGAAGGCGCTGTGCGTTTCGGTGACACCCACGGATGCTGCTGGCTGCAGGCTGCAGGCGTGTATTCTGGGCAGGACACGGAGGGGGTCAAACGGGGCGGGGCAATAAGTTTGCCTCCCGCAGACAGAGGCACCCTCAGGGCGACTGGGGAGCCCGGGGCAAGGGAGCCACTATCTCTGCGTCTTGTTTCCTTTCTGCAACAGGGGCCAAGGCACAGAAAACAACATGCTGGCCCTAACCGGTGTGGCTCAGTGGATAGAGCGTCGTCAGCCTGCGGACTGAAGGGTCCCGGGTTCCATTCCAGTGAGGAGCATATACCTTGGTTGAGGGCACATCCCCAGTAGGGGGTGTGCAGGAGGCAGCTGATTGATGTTTCTCTCTCTCATTGATGTTTCTAACTCTTTCTCCCTCTCCCTTCCTCTCTGTAAAAAATCAATAAAATATATTTTTTAAAAGAGAAAGGAAAGGACACGTGGCACCACACTGACTGGCGTTCCTGCCTGGGCCGGAGAATGGAGGCGCGTCCGCCCCTGCACGGGGCTGCCAGCAGCAGGCACGTGGATGAAAGCTTCTGGTCTGTTGAAACCCAAGTCCCTCGCACCCCCACCTGCCGGGGAGCTGCCTGGGTGGCCCACGCCCTGGGACCCGGTGAACGGTGAGTGGAAGCTGCCTCCCACCCAGAGGAGCACGGCTTCCTGCACCCCCAGGAACCGGTCCCCCGGGGGGGTGGCCATCTCCCGTGAACGTGGCTGCAGCAGGGCCTGTACCCGCCAGGTTCCGGGGTGTTTGTCTCTCCCCCAAGTCCTGGGTCTCTCCTTTCTGTCTCTGTTTTAGCTGAGCTGCCTGCACGTGTTCGATGTTATAAGTCCGTTCTTGGATGTGGGTGGGGCATCCTCTATGAATAAATGCTAACCTGAGGCACCCTCCCTACACCCCACCCCCAACATGGACCGAGATTGACGCTCCACCCACTGAGCCACCCGGCCAGGGCGCCAGGCCTACGATGAGCCGCCTCTGGAGGCCCCCGTTACGGCTCCGCTCCCCGGCTTTCGTTTTGCACTTGCACGCACACTCCGCGTGCAGTGCTGCCAACAGGCTGCCCTTTGTTCTCGGGCGGTGAGGTGCGGTGCGTTCCTACGCTGCCCGGAACAGACCAGCAGACGGGCGGCTGGGCTGCTGTACACACGGGGGGGGGGGGGGGGGGGGGGGCGGGGGGGGGGCGACAGGCTTTGTTTCCGCTTACCAGACCCACCCTCCCCCAAGCCAATCGTAAAGCTCCACACGCCGTGACAGCAAACCCGCCCGCCACGCTGCCAGCCGGCTGAGGCCTCCACACAGCAGGTGCCTCACCGGCAGCCACAGTCCCCTGGGACCCAGCGGCCTCTGGTCAGACGATGATCCACCCGGTTCCCGCCCCGCGCTGGCTGACAGCGGTCTGCACCCCCCGTCTGTGTGTGTGCACAAGCGCACACGGCGTGCGGCTCCGCTCAGGGACCAGACAGACGGCAGGGTGGGCGCGATAATAGCTCCCCTCCCACCCCCGGGGTTTAAAGGCTGCGGGACCATGGCTGTGGGGCCCGGGGTGCCGGGAGCGAAGGGAGGCGGGAACCGGGGCGTCTGTCTCCTGCCAGGCCCGCCTGTCCTCTCACAGACTCAGCAACAGGCGGCACCCCAGCCGGGCCCCCCAGGCCAGCCAGAGCCTTCGGAACCATCTCCTTAGTAACAGGCGCGGATGCAGCTTAGCCATCACCGTTCCCGCTGAGAGCGCCTGGGGTTGGCGGCTAAGGCCTGCATCCACATCAGCACAGAGTGAGGGGTGCAGAGAGGGGGGTGCAGAGAGGGGGGTGCAGAGAGGGGGTGCAGAGTGAGGGGTGCAGAGTGAGGGGTGCAGAGAGGGGGGTGCAGAGTGAGGGGTGCAGAGAGGGGGGTGCAGAGTGAGGGGTGCAGAGTGAGGGGTGCAGAGTGAGGGGTGCAGAGTGAGGGGTGCAGAGAGGGGGGTGCAGAGTGAGGGGTGCAGAGTGAGGGGTGCAGAGTGAGGGGTGCAAGAGGGGGGTGCAGAGTGAGGGGTGCAGAGAGGGGGGTGCAGAGTGAGGGGTGCAGAGAGGGGGGTGCAGAGTGAGGGGTGCAGAGTGAGGGGTGCAGAGAGGGGGGTGCAGAGTGAGGGGTGCAGAGTGAGGGGTGCAGAGAGGGGGGTGCAGAGTGAGGGGTGCAGAGTGAGGGGTGCAGAGAGGGGGGTGCAGAGTGAGGGGTGCAGAGTGAGGGGTGCAGAGTGAGGGGTGCAGAGAGGGGGGTGCAGAGAGGGGGGTGCAGAGTGAGGGGTGCAGAGAGGAGGGTGCAGAGTGAGGGGTGCAGAGAGGGGGGTGCAGAGTGAGGGGTGCAGAGAGGGGGGTGCAGAGAGGGGGGTGCAGAGTGAGGGGTGCAGAGTGAGGGGTGCAGAGAGGGGGGTGCAGAGAGGGGGGTGCAGAGAGGGGGGTGCAGAGTGAGGGGTGCAGAGTGAGGGGTGCAGAGAGGGGGGTGCAGAGTGAGGGGTGCAGAGTGAGGGGTTGCAGAGTGGGGGGTGCAGAGAGGGGGGTGCAGAGTGAGGGGTGCAGAGTGAGGGGTGCAGAGAGGGGGTGCAGAGTGAGGGTGCAGAGTGAGGGGTGCAGAGTGAGGGGTGCAGAGAGGGGGGTGCAGAGAGGGGGGTGCAGAGTGAGGGGTGCAGAGTGAGGGGTGCAGAGAGGGGGGTGCAGAGTGAGGGGTGCAGAGTGAGGGGCAGGCAGGAGTTCGGGCCTCTCCAGGAACACATTCCCAACCTCCCTGGAAGCTGGGGGAGGGTTAGCAGGAGGGCTTGGAAGCCCAGGTGAGGAGGGGCTCGTAGGAGGGAGGCCATCCGGGCACCCCAGCTCCTGCCCCTAAGAGGCCCCCCCACTCCCCACACCGCTGGGGGCCTCCCCCGCCTCTCCCCCCGCCTGGATGCCGGCGGCTCCTGTCTCTGAGTCGAGACCCCGAGGGAGACCCCACGCCGCCCCTTCTCCCGTGTGTGCGGGTCTCTCTGCCCACTCTCCGCTCCTGCTCGGAGAGCTGAACCCCCGCCGACCCCGCTCGTCCCCGCCGACTAGCTGCCCCGCGCTGCCTACCTGGTGCCGGCGGGGCCCCCAGCATCGGACCGAGCCGCCCGGCCCCGCGCCGCGTCCCTCCTTCCCGGGCACCGGGCGCGCTTCGGGCGGGAGCAGGCGCGGCGGCCGTCGAGGCGGTTATATGGGGGCCGCGGGCGGGGGCGCCTTCGGGGGCCGGGGCGGGAGGAGCGCGGGGCGGCGGGACGGCCGGGCCTGGCTGTGCCGCGCGCTCCGCCCCCCCAGCTGGCCCGGCCGAGCAGGGGACCCGGTGCGCCCCGCCCCGCCTCGCCTCTTCCCGCCGCCTTCCCGCCGCCTTCCCGCCGCTGCTGGCGCGTGTCACCCCCGCGGAGCCGGGCCCAGGCTGTTGGAGGGCCGGGAGCGGGTCCGCCTGCGGGGAGACTCCGGCGGCTGGGGCGCGGGCAGGGACGCGGGAGCCGCGAGGGGAGCGGGGATGCCAACTCGGGGTCCCGCTGCCTCCCTCCCCGGACGCGGTCTCCCCGGCCCCCGGCCTCTCCTCTCCACCCCGGCCTCTCCCCGTCCCCCCCCCCCTCCCGTCCCCCCGCATCTCCACCCCGGCCTCTCCCCGGGCCCCGGCCTCTCCCCTACACCCCGACCTCTCCCCGGCCCCCGGCCTCCCCTCTCCACCCTGCAGCGCTGGCTCCTCCGTGCTCCGGGCGCCAGGAACCCACCGCCAGGGAAGCGCCTGTCGGAGGGGCCACCACCCCGTCCCCGGAGTGTCCTCCTGGCTGTGTCCGCCCGGCACGTGGTGCGGGGCGGGGGACCGGGTGCAGCCGCTCTCCTCTGGTGGCTCCAGCGGGGTCCTCGGCCAAGGAGGGGAGCCCCCCCCCCAAACACCGCCCAACGAACGGAGGTCAGGGCCACGCCGGCCGCGCGGCCTTGCGAACCCGCCGGGACCCTCGGGGCAGGGCTCCCCGCCCAGGCCCGCGCCCTCGGGGGGAGGTGTGGTCCAGAACCTGCGGGGAACTGGAGACACAAACGCTCCAGGCCGCCCCGCGCCGGCTCCCTCTCGGCCTCCGCCTCCGCCGGGGCGCCGTGTCCTTGCGGCGCTGGCACAGGGGCGCCCGCGTGTCCACGACAACGCGCGCGTCCCGCGCAGGGATCTGCTCTCCGCGCTCAGGGCGCCGGGGCCACGGCTGCCCGGGGCCGCGGCCGCACGTGGGCGCTTTCGGAGCGGCCACGGCGGCCCGCACCTGCCGTGCGCTGCCCGCTGGGCTCGGGCGCCCGGTCCCGCTCTCCGCGCCGAGGCTGCGCGGACCCTCGCGCCAGTGTCGCCCGTGGAGCCGCGCGCCAGCCGGGCTCCCAGGCCGGGTGCCCGCCGCGCGGGTCTGCGCCTCACTCACCGGCTGCTGGCGCGGCGGCGGGCACACGAGGACTTGCCCAGGGTGACGGCCGGGGAGACAAGCTAGGCCGGCCCCGTGAGCAGGCGGGTGCACGCATCCCCTACCGCTCCTTTGGGGAATTGGGGGGTGTGGAGGGCGCCCGCAGGGAGGGACTGGAGGGACCGGGAGAACGCGGGCGGTCTCGGCTATCAGAACCAGGTCAGGCCGGGGTCTGGGCGCAGGATCCGGCGGGCGCTGAGGTTCCTGCGGGCCTCACTGAGGTCCCGGCGGTCCAAAGGGGCGCGAGGACACGGCCCCCGCGCGCAGGGTGGGCAGCAGAGACCGCGCAGCCGGCGCCCACGCGGGTGCGCGCTCCGTGGTGCGGAGGGCGGGCGCGTCCCCTCGCTCTCCGCGCGGAGTGGGCGTCCAATTCGTTCACCCCGGATCTGGAGGGCATCGGACCGCGAGTGGGGGGGGCTCGCGGCGAGGGGGAGGCTCGCTGCAGGCGGGGAGCCTGATTTAGCAAAAAACAAACAAAACAAAAACGAGCCGAAACCGGTTTGGCTCAGTGGATAGAGCGTCGGTCTGCGGACTGGGGGGTCCCAGGTTCGATTCCGGTCAGGGGCATGTACATTGGCTGTGGGCACATCCCCAATGGGGGGTGTGCAGGAGGCAGCTGATCGATGTCTCTCTCATCGACGTTTCTGGCTCTCTGTCCCTCTTCCTTCCTTTCTGTGGAAAATCAATAAAATATATATATTAAAAAAAAACAAAACGAAAGTGCATGCACCATGTACAAAACATACGCACAGACACTATTATATATTGGCATACAATACATGTGTAAGAATAAAAACAGATGTAAATCTAAATACTCAGAACATAAGACGCCCGTGAAATGTAGATTTCAGATAAGCGGGTAATTTTTTAGTATATGTCCCCTGCAGTATATTTTAAAATAGTATAAAATAGAACTTATTTCACTAAAAACGACTCATTCTTTATCTGGAATTCAAATGTGAGTGCGTGTCCTGTGTTTTATTCGGCAGCCCTTGCTGGAGGGAGGCACCTCGCAAATCCCGCTTCGCGAGAAGGCGGGGAGGCGCCGGGAGAGCGAACTACAAGCCCCACAATGCTCCGCGGGTGCCCGGGCCCCGATAGGCTGTGGCGCGCTTCCCGCTCTCCGTCACTTCCGGGCGCGGTCCGGCGGTTGCGGCGGGCTCCGAGGGCTGTGCAGCGGGCTCCGGCGCGGCGGGCGGCTTCGCCATGAACTTCTCCGAGGTGTTCAAGCTGACCAGCCAGCTCTGCAAGTTCTCCCCGGACGGCAAGTACCTGGTGAGCGGCCGCGGGCAGGGCCGAGGTCGGGCCCTCCGTGGGGACCGCATAGGGGAGCGGAGGCGGGATGCGGGGCCCGGGGTGCAGCAGCTGGGGGCGGCAGGGGCGGGATGCGGGCCGGGGACCCGGGCAGGTGAGCTGGGCGCAGGGCCTGGTCACGTGCCGCAGACAGGTAACCTGGCGTTGGCTCTGGGCCGGGGGCCCGGACCGGTGCCCGCCTCCCGCGCCTGGGCGCCCACCTGCCCCGGCAGAGGGCAGCCTTGCTTTCTTCGCACACGGAGGACACGGCAGACAGCGGCTAGTGGTGGTTTTGCCACAGAAAAGCAGACACAGTTCTGCCTTCTGCAAGGGGACAGCCTTCCCAGCCCCCTTTGTGGTCTCACCATCTGCCCAGTCAGTGGTGCCACCAACTAGCACTGGTGTCCAGGTGACAGAGCTGCCTGCACTGCCGGGCGGGAGCCGATCATTCCCGGGGTGCAGAGGGGTGCCCGGGTCCCTGAGCTGTGCCGTGCATGACCAGCAGCCCCGGGGACAGATCCCTCAGACACAGTGTGCCTGTGGGGAGAGGGCCAGGGGCCCCTGGCTCTCGCGGCCGGAGCGGCCTCCATTGCCCGCTCCCTGAGGCCTCCATCGGGATTTCTGTCTTTAGATGCGATCAGCAGGGTGAGCAGTCCTGGGGGGACACGCTGTTTACACTGTCCTCTGGGCAAGTGCAGCCCGGGGTTAAGCGTAAGGATTCCAGCAACACCCGGGTCGGCCCGGGCTCAGACTTGTTTGGAAAGCCAAGGAAGAATCGGGCACCGCCTTCGACGCCCCCTCAGTCGCCCCTAAGTGGGGATTCCAACCAACAGGGCAGGTGCCTTCCCCACTCCCCTTTCACCAGAACGTCCTCCTCACAACTGCCCGGCCACGTGCCCCAGCAGCTCAGGTTTTCAGAGATGCCAGGAGGCCAGTGTGTGACCTCAGGATTGGGGGAGAGGCAGGTGTTTCAGGTGGGGGTTGGGAGGTATTTGTCATTGGAAAGCCTTTAAGAGAAAGAGTGTGCCCTTCCTCTCTGTAAAAAATCAAAACATCTTTAAAAAAAAAAAAATCCTCTCTCTTAAATACTGGAGAAGGTGAGGTCCATGTTGCCATATTTATTTATTTATTTATTTATTTTTGAAAATATATTTTATTGATTTTGTACAGAGAGGAAGGGAGAGAGATAGAGAGTTAGAAACATCGATGAGAGAGAGAGTCATCGATAAGCTGCCTCTTGCGCACCCCCTACTGGGGATATGCCCGCAACCAAGGTACATGCCCTTGACTGGAATCGAACCCGGGACCCTTCAGTCCCCAAGCCGATGCTCTATCCATTGAGCCAAACCAGTCTTGGCCATGATGCCATATTTAATATCTTTTTTTTTCCATATTTAATATCTTGCAACAGAATTGATACTATTTTTCCAAGATTTGGTACAAATGCTCCACCTCCTGGGGGAGTCATTGGGCACAGTATCCAAAGCTGCGGGTGGAAGGGGGACCCTGTGACACATTCTGTTCTAATCCGCAGCGACAACCCTCCTCCCTTTCCCTCCTTCTCCCTTTCCTACAGGAAACTGCGTGGCTGTTTTTCCCTAACGGATGCTCATAAAACACAGATGAGTTATCTGATTTGACCTTCATTTTTACCTGCAAAAATGAAGTAACTAGCCGAAACCGGTTTGGCTCAGTGGATAGATCATCGGCCTGCGGACTGAGGGGTCCCGGGTTCGATTCTGGTCAAGGGCATGTACCTTGGTTGCGGGCATGTCTCCAGTGGGGGGTGTGCAGGAGGCAGCTGATCGATGACTCTCTCTCTCATTGATGTTTCTGACTATTTCTCTCCCTTCCTCTGTAAAAAATCAGTAAAAATATATTTTTTAAAAGAACTGAAGTAACTAACCGTTAGAAACGGGTTCCTGGCCTTCACACTGCCATGCAGTCTGCAGTCAGCTCCGTGTGCTCTAAGCAGTTACTTGCTCAGCTGTGGCTGCTGACCCGGACACGAGCCTGTCAGGAAGCAGCGTGGACACGCGCATTTCCTAGGCAGGGCCAGGGGTAAGTGCCCTCCTTACCATCGCCACGACGACTACACCGCGTCATTTCTGGTCCCCAGACGTGTGGCTTTCCCCGCCGAGCAGTTCTGTGCCACCAGCCGGCCGGCCTGCCAGGACCTCAGTCTGCCCGTCTCCCTGGAGCAGATCCCAAGGGCAGGGCTCAGTCCCACGAGACTGCTCCTCAGCCGCGGGGCCTGGGCGGCGGGTGCCCACAGCTTCTGTCCGATCCGGCCGCAGGGAGCTTCCCACCACCCCTTCCTCGGGTTCGATTCACTCGCTGCCGCGCACAGGACTGGGGGCACGCTGACTTCCTTTCCAGCTCCTGAAGGCTGTGGTGGGGGTGGTGCCAGCCCGCCGAGGAAGGCACAGGGCAAGGCAGGGGGGCGGGGGGGCGGGCCCGGTGCAGGAGTCTGTCCCTGTGGGCCGGGCGCCACCCTCCCCACGTGATGTGTGTCCCCCCGAAGCTCTCCCGGAGGTCTGGTCTGCCGTTCTCTCCATTTGCAGCCCTTCTCCCTCCCAAGGGATGGGGTGTGGGGCTGAAATTCCAAACTCCTGTGACCAGCCTCACGCAGGGCCCTCCAGGAGGCCCCTCCCCCGAGGCCCCTGGTAGAACAGAAGAGGCCCCTGTCACCCAGGAAGTTACAAGGGTCCCGGGAGCATGTGCCGGGACCTGGGGCAGACGGGGTTCAGTGCCTTTGGCTCGCGGCATTGGCAGAGTACTGAGCACTTGGGAAGCGCCCTGAGGTCTGTGGGAACCACAGCACGTACATTGACTTTCTGCTGGTGCGGCTCAGACTGAGGCTCAGGGCAGGGGGAGCTGGCATTCCTGTGGTCACTGCCACCCGCAGCCGTGAGCCCGGGCCTACAGATGGTCTGCAGGTGACCGGCAGGCGAGGTGCAGCTCACGCAGAGCCTTCTCTGGTGCGTTTCCTCCTCACGTGTAGTTCTGTGGTGCCGGTAAGAAAGGAGCAGGCAAGCCCCAATCGGTGTGGTTCAGTGGGTAGAGCACTGGCCTGTGGACTGAAGGGGTCCCAGGGTTTATTCCGGTCAGGGCGCGTGCCTGGGTGTGGGCTCGGTCCCCACGTGGAGCGTGCAGGAGGCAGCTGTTCGGTGATTCTCTGTCATCATTGATGTTTCTGTCTCCCCCCCCCCTTCCTCTCTGAAACCAATAAAAAATATGTATATTATAAAAAAATAGGAAAGGAGCAGATAATTACTTCAGTAGAGAGTGTTAAAATGTTACTTTATGCTGAAATATAACCCTTTTAACATCTGGTTTGTGTATTTCAACTCATCTTTTCATTGACAGTTTCAGAATGGGCCGTATACTTGGGGGTAAGCATGGAACCGTCTAGATAGAAAGCGAGTCAGAGAGGAGAGAGGCGCAGGGCTCCCCATGTGGGCGGGCCCTGTGCGGAGCCTGGGGCACGGATGACACCCCCTCTCCTGCCAGGCCTCCTGCGCGCAGTACCGCCTGGTGGTGCGCGAGGTGCGCAGCCTGCAGGTCCTCCAGCTGTTCACCTGCCTGGACCAGGTGCAGCACCTGGAGTGGTCGGCCGACTCCCTCTTCATCCTGTGTGCCATGTACAAGCGGGGGCTGGTGCAGGTAGGCGGCCGCTAGGCCTGGGGAGCCATGCGACACCCCAACACCCCCCCCCCCCTTCCGGCCTGAGAGAAAGGCCTCGGAGCCGCTCCCTGCGAATCGGGAATTGGGCCGTCTCTCCGAGCTCAGGTCCTTCCAAAATGGAAACCCTGAGTGCTCTTTTCGTGAAGATTCGCCTTTGTTGTTGGGAGGGTTGCAGATGTCCCCTTCGTTGGCTGTTTTTCCCATTGGCCTCGCCGCCCGCCCCGCCCTCCTGCGGGGAAATACTCCCCCCGGACCTGGGACCAGCGGAGGGGACCAGGCCAGCCGCGGGAGCGGGCTTGGGAGGCACTGAGATGGTTTTGTTTCCGAGCTCAGCCAGGGAGGCGTCCACCAGCCACCTCCCTCCAAGGGTGGGGATTGGGGTGCCCCGGCCGCCCAGCGTGGAGAGGGTGGGACAGCGTCCCGTGTCTTGACTCTGCAGTGGCCTTAGGCTCAGTGCCGCCTGGTGGGTTTGCGACCGCGTGTCTCCTGGACCAGGTGTGGTCGCTGGAGCAGCCCGAGTGGCACTGCCGGATCGACGAGGGCTCCGCGGGGCTGGTGGCCTCCTGCTGGAGCCCCGACGGGCGCCACATCCTCAACACCACGGAGTTCCACGTGAGTGACCCCCCCCCCTCCCCTCCACCCCTGTCCCCGTCCCCGTCCCCGCCCCCCGCAGTCCCCGCAGCCCCGAGCGCGCCTCCTGCGCGCCTGAGCCCTGGGCGCTCCGGGGAGCTGGGCCTTGGGGGTATTTATTCAGTCGTCAGAGCGCGGCCAGCCCCTGGGGCAGTGGCTCTCCACCTCCCTGATGCCGCGGCCCCTCATACAGCTCCTCGTGGTGGTGACCCCCAACCAGAACATTAATTCTGTCGCTGCTTCCCAACTGTGATTTTGCTAGTTACGAAGTGTAATGTAAATATCTGTTTTCCGATGGTCTCAGGCTCCACAGCAGCGGTTCTCAACCTGTGGGTGTGGACAGGGTCACCTAAGACCATCGGAAAATACAGATATTTACATTATGATTCATTAACAGTAACAAAATCAGTTAGGAAGTAGCAATAAAATAATTTTATCTCCAGTTAAAAAATAACTTTATAGCCAGTTACAGCCGCATCACCCAGACAGGTGGGCAGGCGGGCGAGGCAGGCGGGTGAGGCAGGAGACACGTGAGAGGTGCTGCCCCCTGGGCTCAGAGGCTCGTTCTGTAACGTGACGTGTCTCTCCCCCCGCCTCCCCCTCCCCCCGCAGCTGCGGATCACGGTCTGGTCCCTGTGCACCAAGTCCGTCTCGTACATCAAGTACCCGAAGGCCTGCCAGCAGGGTGAGTGGCGGAGTGCGGGGCCGGCTCTCCATCGCGGGAAATGTCCACCTCGGGCTGAAGGCCGCCTGGTCGGTGTCCGCCCCAGCCGCTCTGTCTCCTGGGCCCACCGGCGATCACGCTGTCTCCCCGCAGGTGGCTCTGAAGCCTGTCCCCCTCCGAGTGTCCGTCTGTGAATAATGTTTCCCGGCCTCCAGAGAGAGGCCCCTTCCAGCGCCCCAGGGCGAGGAGCCTGGGAGGCGGCAGGCACGGTGGTCCGTGGCCTCCCGCCCCGCCTGGGGGGAGGGCCCACTTCACACTGCGGGCTCTGACCCCGGAACCCCGGTCTCCTGCTGGCTCTGTGGTCTCTGTCCAGGGACATGTGACCTGCCCCAGCTGGACATCCCAGAGGAGGGCTGAGTCGGGGTGGCCACTGGCCATCGGGGAGCGGGTGGGGCAGACACCTGGCGCTGAGATGTGGGTGGGCGTCCCGCTCAGCGCAGCGACAGTGACGTGTCTGCCACGTGATCGGGGGTGGGGGGGGGGCGTCTCGTAACGATGGGCCCCCGCTCTGTGGCCTCGGCGGTTGGGAGCTCGTGTTGGAACGCAGGGCCGTTGTCCATTGGTCATTTACTTCCGGTTTGGAAGTAGGTGTCTCCCCGGCCGTGTGAGCATTTCCCGGCAGAGACGACCCTCCCGCTCAGGCCACGGGAAGGGGACCTGGGCACTGTCGGCACCGTCCCAGGGAAATGCCTGCCTCGGTTCCAGAGTCTTAGCTCGAAGCTCCTTCCTCCAAAGGACCGGGTTCAGGAGGGACAGGCTGACGCCATGGCTGAGAGCCCCGCGGTCTGTCCGGAAGCCAGGACAGTCCCGGGCTGCTGGTCAGCGGGCAGGCTGCCTCGTCTCCCCGGGCCCCGCGCTGGCGTGTCCGCGTCTCCCCGGGCCCCGCGCTGGCGTGTCTGCCCGGGGCTGCTGGTCAGCGGGCAGGCTGCTGCGTCTCCCCGGGCCCCGCGCTGGCGTGTCTGCCCGGGGCTGCGGGTCAGCGGGCAGGCTGCCGCGTCTCCCCGGGCCCCGCGCTGGCGTGTTCGTGTCTCCCGGGGCCCCGCGCTGGCGTGTCCCTGTCTCCCGGGGCCCCGCGCTGGCGTGTCTGCCCGGGGCTGCGGGTCAGCGGGCAGGCTGCCGCGTCTCCCCGGGCCCCGTGCTGGCGGGTCTGCCCAGGCTGTGCCTCTTCCTTGAAACCACCGGCATGCCACCGTGTCTGGCCCCTGGGTCCAGCCAGCCCTCTCCTCTCCGGGCAGGAATCTCCTTCTCCCGGGACGGCCGCTACCTGGCCCTGGCAGAGAGGCGGGACTGCAAGGACTACGTCAGCATCTTCGTCTGCAGCGACTGGCAGCTGCTGCGGGTGAGCACTCTGTCCAGACCCTGTCCTCCGGCTCCCGCCCAGCGGGGTCCTGGGAGACAGGACTCCCGGCTCCGAGGGTGCGTGCTGCCTGCGACGCCACCGAGGCCCGTGGGTGAAGCGCCCGGGAGCCGTGGTGGGGCTGGTGCGGCCGGGCGCTGAGCAGATTGCCGGCCAACGGGAGCCCTTCCCCTTCCTGCAGTCCCATGGCACGTGTCCCGTCAGGCGGGGTGTGGGCTGAGCCTGACTCGGCCTCCCCTGGGCCCGGGGCTCAGCGGTGCTCCCTGCTGCAGGCGGGAGACAGGCAGGCTAGCACAGAACCCTCTGGAACGCCCTCAGAGCTCAGGGAGGCCTCCAGCGGGGAGAGGGGTGCACAGGTGGAGCCGCACCAGAAGCGGCAGTGCTGTCGGGCGGCCAGGCCGCGCCCCTGAACCTTCGGACACTCAGGCACATGACAGCCGGGAAGGACGGTGGCAGCCTCCGCCCGGCGCTGTCTCAGGAAAGCACCCACTGGGCGCGCAAGCAGCATCGGCTGCACAACAGGCACACGTCCGTCCGACCGTCGGTTCCCACGTGACCTGCTTCTCCCCTTCCATGGCAGCACTTCGACACGGACACCCAGGACCTCGCCGGCATCGAGTGGGCCCCCAACGGCTGCGTCCTGGCGGTGTGGGACACCTGCCTGGAGGTAGGAGGGGCTTCGCATGTCCGTCCGAAGCTTCCTCTGCTGCGGTGCTGACAGCCGGTCCCGCCCGCAGCCTCACCGCTGTCTGGTTACCGCTCCCCCCGCCCTCGCCCCCACCTGCCCAGGTGTGCCCGCCGGCTCTGGGCGCTCAGCTAACGGGCGCCCCTCTCGCCTGCAGTACAAGGTCCTGCTCTACTCCCTGGACGGCCGGCAGCTGGCCGCATACTGTGCGTACGAGTGGTCGTTGGGCGTCAAGTCGGTGGCCTGGAGCCCCAGCAGCCAGTTCCTGGCCGTCGGGAGCTACGACGGGAAGGTGGGCAGGGCGCCCCTGTGGGAGCCCAGGACGGCCCGGGGGCGGGTGTCCCCACGCCGTGGTCTCACGTGGCCCTCCCTCAGGTGCGCATCCTCAACCACGTGACCTGGAAGATGCTCACCGAGTTCGCGCACCCCGCGGCCATCAGTGACCCGCGCGTGGTAAGCCGTGCCCGTCTCCATGGGGCGGCGCTGGGGGCGGTGAGGCCGCGATGCAGGAGCTCCATCATCGCCAGAGGGCGGGATGGCCACGGACTCGCTGCCGGGCGTTTTCCTGCCTGCGCGCTGGCTGGCGCCAGGCGGTGCCTGGCCCTGCGTTCCCCCCAGATGGCTCATCTCTGATCTGCGCCTGCCTGTCCGGCCTCCTGCCCGCCACACAGAGCCGCCGAGCCCCGCCGGTGGAGGGCGAGGGCTGGGGAGCTGGTGGCTCCCAGGGTGGGTGGGACGCTGCCACTGAGGGACGGGGCAGAGCGGGACGTGGTGCAGGATGGGGAGCAGTGTGCCAGGCAGCGGGCGGGCAGTGCCCAGACACTGAGGTGGGACGGTGCCGGGGGGAGGGGAGGCAGTGGGGACACAGCCGGTCTGGGGAGCTCCGAGCCTTCATGCCGGGAGGTGCTCACGCTTGCTAACAGGCTGAGGGGATGTGGAGCTGTCCCCCATCAGACCTTCGTGGTTTTTTTTTTTTTAATGTAATTTTTTAAATATATATTTTATTGATTTTAGAGAGGAAGGGAGAGAGACAGAAACATTAATGATGAGAAGGAACCATTGATCGGCTGCTTCCTGCACACCCCCTACTGGGTGTCGAGTCTACAACCCAGGCATGTGCCCGTGGCTGGAATTGAACCTGGGACCTTTTAGTCCACAGTCTGATGCTCTATCCACTGAGCCACACCAGCCAGGGCCAGACCTTCGTGCCTGGGGGGCTTTCAGGGCCCACACAGACCCCGAGGGAGCAGCAGCAGCAGCACTGCCGTCCCTGTCTTGCAGGTGGTGTACAAGGAAGCGGAGAAGAGCCCGCGGGGGGCGCTGGGCCGGCCCGCCTGCCCGTCCTTCAGGGCCGCCGAGAGCAAGTGTGAGCCTCCTTGTTTGTGGAAGGGGCTCCCTGCCCCGCACTCGTCAGAGGCCCCTCCTGCCCGGCGCCTCCCGAGCAGCGGGGTCCTTCCCGGGGGCGTGGATTCTGTTGGCAGACGTCAGCCCTGGAGTCCGCTTTGAGGGCAGAGGGCCTTGTTCCATTGAGAGTGGAACTCCCTGGGCAGCCGAGGTCAGGAGTGGCCGCGGGAAAGGCTGGCGGGCTGGCGTGCATCCTGGCTGCGGGCCTGGGTCTCCTCGGTGACCTGGCATCAGGCCCACTTTGAGGGGAGCCCAGAACGCAGCCCTGGGCACTGACGGTCACCAGGCACACAGCGCGCTGCCCACGCCCCATCAGCATCTCACGCTTCTGGTCTTGTCCTCCTCTTTCCCCTCGACGATCTTTTTAGCAGCTTTTAGGGGAGGTACAGGTGTGCCCCATCCACACACTCAGCACCCCCATGGGGGCATTTGTCACAGCGGGTGACCCTGAATTGACATGAGCCTAATGTAGCACCCCATGTTGTCACTTCCCTGAACATTGTCCCACACGCCCTTTCTCCTCTGAGAAGTCTACAGCGGGGCGCAGGCTGAGGCACGGTCTGGGGGAGACGGTGGGGGGGCCTGGGAGGAGCAGGAAAGGGCAGGCCCGTGCTGGGCCGGTGCCCCCAGGGCCTCACAGCCAGTGCCCCGGCCCTTCTGTCCCCCATGCTTTGCCTGATGCTTTCAAGGTCACGTAACCTCTTCCTGTTTAAACCGAGCAGCGGGGTCCGAGGCCCCGCCCGGGCGGGCAGGATCGCGGACCCTGCGGCGAGACGTGTACGCGTGCCGTGCTGAGGGGTCTCGTGTTCTAGATGAGATCGCCGCGGTGCCGGTGTCCCTGCAGACGCTGAAGCCCGCTGCCGACCGAGCAAACCCCAAGATCGGCGTCGGCCTGCTGGCCTTCAGTCCCGACAGCTACTTCCTGGCCACGAGGAACGGTGAGCGCTGCGCCCACGCTGGGCTGCGCCCGCTCACTGCCCACGGGGCCGGGCACCAGCCGTTTGAAAGGAGTGTCAGCTGACAGGCCCGCCCGCGGCGTCCTCCCACGTGCTGCCGAAAGGCGGGCTCTCCCCAGGGGCTGGGGCAGGCTGCACCGCCCTGCCAAGCGCCTCTGCACCTGCCCAGTGCCTCCCTGCACGCGCTCCGTCCTGGTGGACAGGGACCCAGGCCCCGCGACAGCCCCGCCTCTTCCTCTAAGGGCTGTTAAGCCAACACATGCCCGTGCAGCCGGTCAGCCTGAGGGAGAGACGGGAGGCCCTCGGACCTGGGAGCATGACGCGCCCCTCATCCCCCCACCCCGGGGCTGGTGTGCAGTGTGGAGACCAGGGCCCACGTCCAGGCTGGCGGGCGGAAGCAGGCGGGGGGCGGCGCCGTTTGATGTGGACCTGTCTTCCCTCAGACAACGTCCCGAACGCCGTGTGGGTGTGGGACATGCAGAAGCTGCGGCTGTTCGTGGTGCTGGAGCAGCTGGGCCCCGTGCGCTCCTTCCAGTGGGACCCGCAGCGGCCCCGGCTGGCCATCTGCTCGGGAGGCAGCAAGGTGTACCTGTGGTCGCCGGCGGGCTGCGTGTCTGTGCAGGTGCCCGGGGAAGGTGAGCGGACTCGGGGCCCGAGGCTCTGGGCTCTGGAGGGAGGCCCTGCCAGGTTGAGGCGGTTTGTTTTGGGCTCCAGCTGGGTCCCTGCCCCATCCCCGCCCCCACAGGCTGCGGGCTGCTCCCCGGGGACCTGGCCTCCTGCCCTAACCCTCGGCCACGTCCCCTCCAGGGGACTTCCAGGTCCTCTCTCTGTGCTGGCACGTCACGGGGGCCTCGCTGGCCCTGCTCAGCAAGGACCACTTCTGCCTGTGCTTCCTGGAGACGGAGGACGAGGCTGACGGCGCCATCGGGCAGCTGGGCGCCCACACGTAGGACGAGTGGCGGCTGTGGGAAGGGGAGCAGACGCGGTGCCGTGTGGGGAGCGAGCTTGGGGCAGGTCTCGGGCCCCGTGGTTCCTGTAAATATGTACGGTGTAAAGCGAGGCGTTCCTGTAAATACGTATGGTGTAAAGCTGTAGTTTTGTAATTTAAATGTTTGCTATTTCATAAAGGCTGGCTGGCTTTCTTGGAGGGCTTGGTCACGGAGAGTTCTAGGTTCCGTGTCAGGAGAAGCACTGAGCCCCCAGCAGCCGTCCTCCCGGGAGAGACGGTGCTGGCTCCAGGAAGGAGCCTGGGGCCCTGGAGGGTGAGCCACAAGGCGGGCGGTGAAGGTCAGCCCCACCTGCTGAGTGGGTCTTGGGGGAGTTTCCGCCCTGGCCATGGCCCTGAACCACCGCACGGGCAGCTGGTGGGGGGAGGGGCCCCGAGCGCCCGTCACCCTGCCAGCCAGGGCCACTCCCCCGGGGACAGCAGTTTGGGCCTCGGAATGCACCCACGAGAGGGGGACCGGCTCGGTTGCTGCACCTGTCTCAATAACTTCAGAAAAGGAACGCACCCAGTCGGTTCTAAATGCCTTTACTACCTGAACCAGAGGCTTGGGGCCGGCTGTGCGGGCAGCCTGCCCAGCGAGGCGCTGTGTCTGGGTCCGTCCACCCGCCCAGGGCTGGGAGTGAGGAGGGACGGCCAGCCCGTGCAGTACAAGCACATCAGGTGTCCAGTCCCAGCGGCGTAGGGCCTGCGCGGGGCGGCGGGCTCCCTGGGTGCGAGGCCGGGAGACCCTGGCGAAGCCTATATCTGGGAGCTGCTGCGTGAGAACACGGTTCCTCACTGAAGCGCGTTCTTTAAAAGCAAAGGAAGCGCTTCCCTTTTCAGACACAAACGTGACAAACGCAGAGTGCAGCAGCTGTCCCCGTGGGCAGGCTGCTCGGGCGTCTCATCGGGAGCGGCCTGCAGGGACGGCAGCGTCGGGCCAGGGGTGCAGTCAGCCCCACCAGACACCACGCCAGCTGTCCGCCTGGGAGAGGCGGGCTGCGGGCTGCTCTGTCTTTCGCTTTAAAGCGCGGTCACGTGCCCGCGCACCAGGCTGGACACAGTGTAACTGACTTGTGACGCAGGCACTGGGGTGAGGTGCCCCCGGTGACGCTGCCCAGCTCGGCCAGCGGACGCTCGTGCAACCACAGGACGTTTATTGGCAGGCAGGGGCAGTGGGGGCGGGGATGGGGAGGCCCAAGGAGGCTCCCGGAGGTGGCAGCAGCCAGCAGGGACAGCTGCGTGCAGTCCAGCCTATCCAGTGTGTGACCACGTGACCACACCCACCTCAAGGATACAAGTCACGTGACTGTGTCGTAACCCCACTCAGACCCGTATAGGGAGGACCTGGCCCGCAGGCCGAGCTGGCCCCCGGCCGCGCCGATCCGGCCACCGGCTCTCCGAGGCGCCGCAGCCTAGAATCCGATCTTGCCCCTGGTCATGGAATAGCCCAGCTTTGCCTCGTTGTTGATGAAGGACATGAGCCCCACGTAGGTCTCGATGAGGAGTGGCTGCTCCAGGACCAGCACGCTGGTGGCCTGTCCCGGCTGGGGACTCTCCTTCTGGGCTTTCT
Organism: Pipistrellus kuhlii; assembly: GCF_014108245.1. NCBI lineage: Eukaryota > Metazoa > Chordata > Mammalia > Chiroptera > Vespertilionidae > Pipistrellus > Pipistrellus kuhlii. The sequence continues at coordinate 30,475 of NW_023425487.1, forward strand.
TGACAGCTTGGATCAGCAGGGACTTGAAGCTCTCCAACTGGAAAAAGAGAACAGCTGACGAGAGTGAGCCGTGAAAGGAAGCCGCCAGCCCAGCCCCTACCATGGCTCCGTGGGCTCTGGAAGCCTCGGTCACAGCTGTGCTCACTGCTGGGCGACTGCCAGCCGGAGCCTCGCTCTCCACAGGCCTGAGCGGCTTAGCCACAGGAGCCACCGACCCTCACGCCACGCTGGTGGGCACCCTGCCCGGGCACGGCGCTGCCCTCACCACTGGCCAGGCCTCCGGTGATGAGCAGGCACCCTGCCCGGGCGCGGCGCTGCCCTCACCACTGGCCAGGCCCCCGGTGATGAGCAGGCAGCCTGCCTGGCGCGGCCACAGGCGGGTCAGCTGCCCTGCCCAAAGCCCTCTGGGCCCCCTTCCGAGACCTTATGAAGTGGGCGTGGCCAGTGGCTGCCAGTCACATGGGACACAAAGCCCTAAGTCAGCCGACATTACTGAAAATGAGGAGCATGTTTCTTGTCTTGCTACCCACTCTAAGCTCAGCAGCCACATGCAGCTGCCACAACGGGCAGGGCAGGCCTAGACCCCCGCCACTCACTCACTCACTCACTCACACACACACACCCTGCCGGGCGCTGCGGCCACAGGCTCTTACTTGGCACAGAGAGGCCGTCTTCTCGTCCGCACCGGCCATCGGATGCTCCACGAACGTGGCGTAGGGCATGCTGGTGGACCAGGGGTTCCACCTGTGTATGAAGGAGGCGCGGCTCTGCTTGTCCCACTGAATCCGGATGCCCTGGCCTTCTCGCCTGCGGGGGGAGAACGGTCCGGCCTCATTAGCGGCTCATTTGTGGCTGAAGAAGGCCTCGGTCTCGGGAGTGAGCAGCCTCCAGAGGAGCCGTTTCACACCCGCTGGCCGGTCACTGGACTCTCGTGTCTGCGCTCACATTCACTCAATAGTCCGTGCTTTCTGAGAAACAGAATGAGGGGGCAGTAATGACTAAGGTGTGGCGGGCCACGGGCCCATACAGAGGGGCTGACTGCGAGGGACACCTAATGTAGGTCCTTCAGCCGACCAGGCACCTGGCTAGCGCCCGCAGCTCCCTTCCTGAGCTCCGCCCTGCAGACCTCCCTCGGAGCGCTACCATCGAGGGTCACCCAGTGGCCCAGACTCCTGCCTGGTGGCTCAGGTTTTCGGAAACCGCTCCAGCGCGAGGATCAGCTCCTCTGGGAGCCGGCAGAGCGCGGGCAGCAGAGCTCCTTGAGGAAAACGCTGCCTGACCCCCCAGCCCAGCAGCCGTTTTGGTGCCAGAATTCCTTTAGGGCCGCGGCGGCCCAGAAGGCCCTGGGGCTGGGCCCCGCGGACACTCACTTGTTGAGCGACTTCGGGGGGAACTGGAACTGCCCGCAGGAGATGGTGTCCACAGCGCGGAGGGCGATGCGCACCACCTGCAGGCACTGCAGCGCGATGAAGTCGTACTTGCAGATGAGCAGCGACTGGTCGGTGACGAGCACCAGCCGCTCCTTCTCGTTGTTCCAGTGGTCCACCCTGTGGGGGCACCCGCCGGCCGTCACCCCCCACCGGCTGTCACCCCGTCACCCCCCCACCGCCCCGCGCCCCGCGCCCCCCGCCCCGCCCGGCGCCCCGCTTACTCCGTCAGCAGCCACACCCCCTGGATGTCGCCGTCCTCCACCGGCCGGACCACCACGCGGATCTCGTCCACCGCCTGCTCGATGGTGCCGGGCTGCGGCAGGCACAGGGCGGGGGTCAGCCTCTGCCCGCCGCTGCCGCTGCCGCTCCCGCCCGGCCGCCCGGGCCCCGCCTCACCCGGAACACGAAGTACTCCTTGACGCGGGCGCGGCGCGTGGGTCGTGGACGCTGAGCGGCCACAGCGTCTGCCGCAGCGGCGGGTCCGGCCGCCCCCCGCCCGCGCCGCCCTCCTCGCCGGTCGCCAGCACCGCCGTGGGCTCGTGCCCGCCGAGTCCACCGAGTCCCGCAGCTGCAACATCGCCGCGGCCGCCGCGCACCCGACCCGGGCCGGATCCGGACGCCGCCGCCCGTCCGGCCTCCACCCAGCCTACCCGTCCTGTCCCGCCCCGCCCCCTGGGCCGCCGCAATTGGCTCCGCCTCTCAAGCCCCGCCTCGGGCTCCGCCCCCTCCGGTCCCCGCGATTGGCTCTTCGCCATCCGCCTTCCGCGATTGGCTCGGCCCGCCGCTGCTCACAATCGCTCCCGCCCTTCGCGCAGGAAGCGCACACCAACTTCCTGTTTACGAGTGTTGGGGAAGGGGCGGGGTCAGGGCCAGTTGCCAAGGAGACGGGGCGGGGCGCCGGGAAGCCAACGCCCCTCGGCAGTAAACCGACGCCCCGTGCGGCAGGTCCCAGGACCGGCCCGACCTCCGGCCTGAGGCCGCCCTGACGGCCGAGGACACGCAACCTGGCGGACGGGGTTCACTCCAGGCGGGTGGGGGCGGGGGGAGACACTGGAATGGCCACTGCTCTTCCGCCAGGGGGCGCTCTCCTCTGGCCGCCCCCCCCCCCCCCAGTGCTGTGCGCGCGCCCGTGGCCCTCTCCCCGCTGCCCCGCGGGCGTCCGTCCTGCAGCCCCGAGGACAGTGTCCAGCAGGGCTGCTCCGCCCGCCGCCCCGCCCTGTGATCACCTCCCCGCACCGCCCCCTCCTCAGGAAACGGCCGGAGCCCTCCGCGCAGCGCGCACTGGGCCTCCCTCCTTCACACGCACGGCCCCCGGTGTGTGGGCGCCGCTGTGTCAGACGGGCGAGGGTCCCGGTGACCGCCCAGCGCCTGGCAGGCTCTGCTGGTTAGCGAAGCCCCGAAGTCTGTGCAGCCCCGGGGGCCCACGGGGTGGGTGCACCGTTCAAGGCCCTCCCTCCCGGTCTCTGCTCCTCCAGCCTCCGCTCCTCCAGCCTCCCTCTCCCCTCCAGCCTCCGCCCTCCCTCCCCCCCCCCCCCCCCGCAGGTCCTGGACGGCACACGCTTCCCTGCCTGGATGGCAGCATTGGGAGCCCGCGCACTGAAGTGGTACTGACTGTTTAGGGTACTTTGCCTCCTAATAAAAAGCCCTTACAGAGTGCGGTGCAAGTGCAGGAATGTAGGTAATGATAGGTCCTCCCTTCCTCCAATTGATGGACGGACGTAAACCCCACCTGCAGCCAGACACCCTGAGCACTGAACCACCCATCAGCACCTGCCAAACACCCTGAGCCCTCCATTCCTAAGTCCCTAGGTCCCTAATCATAGGCCTTCCATGAAACCACCAATCAGCGTGTGCTGAGTGCCCTAAGCCCCGTCCCCTATCCTCCCCTTAAAATGTGCTTGTACCCCGGCCCTCGCTCTCTTCCGCTCTCTCTCTGGAAGCAGCCGGCAGTGGTACCCCTCTCTTCAACAAAGCCTGTGTCCTGGCATCCCGGTCTCCGGCCCTCTCTATTTCATCTTTTAGGTAACAGTGTGGGTCCAGCCCTCCGACCGGCCGAGCCGCGTGGGGACCTCGGCGGCCCGGGAACTGGCGCGGCCTCTGGCTGGCCCTGCCATGCCAGTCCGCGTGGGGCGGCCGGGATGGGGCTCCGGAGCCGGTGGGGCTGGAGGTGCCCGCTCGCCCTCTCCCGAGCCTCCCTGCACCACGGGGCTCGGAGCAGAACCAGGGACGCCCCAGTGACGGCCTGAGCACGTGAGCGCGGAAGCCTGCTGGCCGGGGTGGCATCAGCGGCCCCACGCCTGTCCACGGACTCGGACACACGCTCTCCGAGCCTCCGTCTGCTTTCCTGGTGCTCCGGGTTCATGCTGGTTTCTGCCGACACGGGCGCTGGGAGGGTTCAGTGAGTTCAGCCTGTGGTGCACTCTGCACTCTGGTCCACGTGCAGAGCCATCTCGGTGTCAGCTGTTCCTGACCCTGACCCTGACCCTAACCTGGACCCTGACTCTGATGCTAACCTTGTCCTTGACCCTGACCTGACCCTAACCTGGACCCTGCCCCTGTCCTTAACCCTAACCCTAACCATAACCCTCTAAGTGCTGCAAATAGGGTCTCTGCTCCCAACACAGGGCAGCAGTGTGACCGCCTCTGACCCGAGAAAACAGGCTCACGCCCTGCCACGGGGCCCAACCCGCACCTCTCAGCGCTCAGAACGATCCCCACAAAATGGGCCGCACCCCACATCCACCGCAGCGCGGGTCCTTCTTGGTGCTTCTTTCCCGGGGCTTTGGAGAGGCTGTTCCCACTCCAGCCGGCAGGTGGCAGCGTCGTCCACGCGAGCGGAACCGGGGCAGTGCGAGGTGACCCTCAGTGTGGGGTGACCCTCAGTGCGGGTGACCCTCAGTGCGGGGGACCCTCAGTGCGGGGGACCCTCAGTGCGGGGGACCCTCAGTGCGGGGTGACCCTCAGTGTGGGGGGACCCTCAGTGCGGGGGACCCTCAGTGCGGGGTGACCCTCAGTGCGGGGTGACCCTCAGTGCGGGGTGACCCTCAGTGTGGGGGGACCCTCAGTGCGGGGGACCCTCAGTGCGGGGTGACCCTCAGTGCGGGGTGACCCTCAGTGCGGGGGACCCTCAGTGCGGGTGACCCTCAGTGCGGGGGACCCTCAGTGCGGGGTGAAGCCGGACCATCCCGAGGGCGGCTCAGCGGGAGGGGTGCGCACTCAGCTCCCAGGTGTCAGTATTTCACAGGATGGGGCGGGGGCACCTCTGGCATCCGTCTCTGGTGGAAGCGGGTCGTGGGCACGTTGGGGTCCAACAGGAGCCCGAGGTGAGACCTCAGGGCTGCTGGGCGCCGGGTGCTGGGGAGCTCGGATGCCCGGGTGCCCGGGTGCAGGCGGTGGCTCCCTTTGACGGAAGGTCACTCGGTGTGCAGGGTCTGTGGGCCGAGCTCGCCTCCCGGAGGAGCTGCATGGCGGGCAGCCTCTCCCGCCTCCGGGAACCAGGGGGTGGACAGTGACAGGCCTGCATCCAGAGGCCCCCTCCCCGGTGTCTCAGCCAGAACCACGCTGGCCACGCAGTCCTCTCCGGTTGAAGAGCTGCCAGGGCGGCGCCCAGCGGGTGGCACGAACCACGGAGCTCCCAGCGGGTGGGTCCCACGTGGGACAGGCGCATGGGGAAAAGCCGCCTCCAGGCGGGTTCTTGGAAGATGCGGTGGCTGAGCTCAGGACGGGGAGCGTCTGGAGCCCGCCATGGCCGCCCCTGCCGCTGGGATCCCAGCCCGGGGCCTCGGAGCCGGACCCAGCAGGGGGGTCACGAGGTCGCACGGGAGCACCAGCGAGCAGAGTGCTAACCTGCATCTGGGGTGTCAGGGACAGTGACACCTGTGGATGGAGCTGTGTCCCCCCAAACCCATGTGCTGAAGCCCAGAGTCCCAACGTGACTGAGTTCGGGTTTGGGGCCTCTAAGGAGGTGGCTGAGGTTAAATGAGGTCATCAGGGCGGGGCCCTCACCCTCCAGGGCTGGGGCCAGGTGAGAGGAGGAAGAGACCCAGGCGCCGTCTGTCTGTGTCCATCTCTCTGTCTGTCTCTCCTGCCAGGTGAGCACAGCAAGAAGGTTGCCGTCTGAGAGCCTGGGTGAGCCCTCACCAGGTCAGACCCACCTGCCAACCGCTGTCGGCGTGGCGTTCTGTTGGCAGCCTGAGGGACGGAGGCAGTCTCCCCCCGGCGTCAGGGGGTCTCTTAGATTTAGAGGCAGCGCAGTAGGGGTGACGGGAAGGTCCCCAGAGCCAGACCCGTGCTCAGTCCCCGGATCTGCAGCTTAAAGCCGGCGATTTGGGGGCGTTGTCCCCTCCTGACCTCAGGGTGCTGACCACGCTGCAGGTGACAGCAGCTCCCTGACGTCCCCTGCAGCAAGGAGGGCTCAGATATGGGGGGCACCTCCACTGCCTCTGGACAGCTGGGGTCCCCCTCCTAGCCCCGCCCAGCCAGGGGCCCCAGTCTGTAGGAGGGTGGGGCTCCGGAGCCTGCAGGCCACGTGGACACCTGGAGGAGGAGGAGAGCCCTCCCGGTGGGCAGGGCTGCCCATGCCCGCTCCGTGCGGGCTGGGTGGAGGGGGCGTGCAGAGGGGGTGGCTCGGGCTCCACACGATGGCATGTGACCAATGGGGCGCCCAGCTCCTGGCCACCCATTTGGGCCCACCAGCCTGCATGTCCCTTTGGGGACCTTCCGAGGGGACTGGCCTGCCCTAGGGCCCGTGGGGCGCCTGCCCTCCCCCTGGAGCATGTGATTTCCAAACCCAAACGGTTTAAAGCATCCTGGCTCGGCAGCCGGTGCTCAGGGGTTGAGGACGACCTATGACCTATGAACCTATGAACCCGGATGTCACGGTTCGATCCCTGGTCAGGGCTCAGGTCAGGAGAATCCCCAGCTGGGGGCGTGCAGGCAGCAGCCAATCAAGATTCTCTCTCGTCCTCGATGTTTCTATTTCTTTCTCCTCACTTCCCCTCTGAAATCAATAAAAAAAGTATTTTTATAAAGAGCTCTAGCTTGTTTGGCTCAGTGGATAGAGCGTTGGCCAGGGGACTGACGGGTCCTGGTTGGATTCCGGACAAGGGCAAGGACCTTGGTTGCAGGTTCCCCGGACCGGGTCAGGGTGCGCGCTGGACACAACCTGTCCATGCGTCTCCCACGTGGATGTTTCTCTCTCCCTCTCCCTCTCTCTAAACATCAGCGGAAAAATGTCCTCGGGTGAGAATTAACCAGGACAGAGTCCGCCTGCAGCTCCTGGGAGCAGGGCGCTCACCACCCAGGACACGGAACACGGAGGGGATGGGTGCCGGGGTGACGGGCAGGGAGCATCAGGCAGGACGAGCCAAGGCCGCTTCCCCTGGCACCTAAGAGGGAAGGGGGCTGAGGGCTGCCCCGAGGACGGAGTCTGGGTCCGGGTCCGCGGAAAGCAGCCTCTGCCCGGGAGAGGGGAGCCCCCACCGGGGCTCTGAACGGAGGAGCGCGGGGAGCTCCAGGGGCCCGGGCGCACCGGGGCGGGGCAGGCCTGCCTGGAAGGGTCTGAGGACCGGCTGTGGGCGGGGCCGGGTCTAGGGTCCGGCCAGGGGCGGGCCGGGGCCGGGGGGGGGGGGGGGGGGGGGGGGGGGGCATGGCCGGGGTATGGACCGGGCGGGGGCGGGGGACGATGGGGCGGGGCCGGGTCTGGGGTCCGGCGGGCGGGGAGCGAGGGCGGGTCGGGGGCGGGCGGGAGGCGGGGCTGGGGCGGCCGGGGGCGTGTCCGGGGCGCACTGGGGGCGGGGCCTGGTCTGGGGTCCGGCGGGGAGCGGGGGCGGGCGGGAGGCGGGGCTGGGGCGGCCGGGGGCGTGTCCGGCGCGCGCTGGGGGCGGGGCCGGGTCTGGGGTCCGGCGGGGGCGGGGCTGGGGCGGGCGGGCTCGCAGCGCGCGGGGCCGGCGGCTCGGGCGCATTGCGCGGGGAGACCCAGGCGCAGGCTCGGGCCCGGCGGCGGGAAGCGGACGGGCACCTGCAGCGCTCGGGCTCGGGACCCAGCGGACCGGCGGGCACCTGGGCATGGCGCACCGGGCGGCGGCTCGGAGGGCGGGCCCGGGCGGCCTGTGAGCGGGGCCGGCGCGATGCCCGCTCCCCCGGAGGCGCGGGCGGCCGGGCGCGCGGTGGCCCAGGCGCTGGCGCTGCTGCTCGCCGTGGTGCCCGGGGGCGCCCTGCCCCGCCTGCGGCCCGGCCTGTGAGTGGGGGCGGCTTTGTCCGGGGCTGGGCGGGGGGCTCGGTGGGGAGGGGGTGAGCCGGGGTCCGGGGCGGGGGGCGCGGGGGGAGCGGGGGGCCCTCCCCCGGTCCCCGCCTTCCCGCTCCGCTTCCTCCGCGCCGGGGCTGACGGCCAGGCGGACGCCCGAGGTGAGGGGCCTGGGTCCCGCCCAGGCGGTCCGTCCGGAGCCGCTCGGAGGGGTCGAGAGGAAGCGGCCCGTCCACTTCCTTCCCGCGCCGGCCCGGGAGGGGAGGGGGATGAGGGGACGGGGAGGGGGCTGGGGAGGGGGCTGGGGGGACGGGGACGGCGGACGGGGGAGGGGGCCGGCGGGGCGCAGGGGGTGCGGGGTCGCGGGGCCCCAGACGGGCCGCGGACTCAGCTTCTGTGCCAGACACGTGCGCCCGCGGCGTCCAGGCCGGATGGGCAGGAAGCGGGGGTCGGGCCGGACCGGCTGAAAGACGACTCCCAGCCCGCGCTGGCGCCGGGGGCGCGGGGCCAAGCCGGAGGGGGGACGGGCGGGGGCCGCTGGCTGCCCCCAGCCCAGCGCTGGCTCCCGGGGGCGGGCCTGCCGGCGGGAAGGCTGCGGGGGCTCCGGAGGGGCAGGCGGCCCAGGCCTGGGGCAGGGCTCCGGTCCAGCTCCTCCCCAGGAGTGGGGCACCTGGTCACCAGGACCCACGGGCCACCAGGACCCCGGGCCACCAGGACCCCGGGCCACCAGGACCCGGGCCACGCCGGCAGGCGGAGGGCAGGCAGAGTCCACGGCCGGGACCCCCGCCCTGGGCCGTGTGCTCCAGGGAAGGGAGGTCCCTAAGGCCTGCAAAGGGCATAGCCTCTGGGTCGGGGGCCTTCGGGCCAGAAATGTAAGCAGCCCAGGCCCCGTGCAGGTGACCTCTGCCGGACAGCCCTGTCTCCGTGACCCCGGGGAGTCGGCGTGTGGGGGGGAGCCCAGGGGGCCCTCGCCCAGGGCCCGTGTGAGAGCCAGCTCCCTCCTGGGCCCCTGTCCTGAGCCTGGATGTGCCGTGGCCACCTGCTCCCCGGGGCCTGGAGTCTGCAGCAGGCAGGGATCGCGGGGGGCCTGTCTCCTCCTCCTGGACGGGGCAGATGCTGGTTTGGGGCCCCGGTGCGGGGTAACGAGGCCCGGGGGCTTAGAGCCACTGACCCCCGTCCTCTGTCCCAGGCCCCACGTGTGTGCGGAGCAGGAGCTGACCCTGGTGGGCCGCCGCCAGCCCTGCGTGCGGGCCTTCAGCCGCGCGGTGCCCGTGTGGAAGCCGGGCTGCGGGCGGCAGGCCTGGTGCCTGAGCCACGAGCGCAGGTACGTGGTCCCGTGGGAGCGGGGTGGCCGGGCGGGCGTGGTCCTGGCGCCGGGGCCACCTGTGCCCCCCGCCCCTCGTCTGCCTGAGGCCAAGGCCCCCACCCCACCCTCCACCCCCAGGGCTGGGGCCGGAGCACAGCTTCCTCTGGGCGGTGGGGATGGGGACCTGGTAGGAGGGGGGACCCGTGGGGGAGGTGGGCACCCGGCCCAGCCTGTGCGTTCCCGCTGGACTGACCCTGGCCTCGCGCCCGGGCCGGTGTGAAACCTTCTGTTGCTCAAGATTTTATTTCAAAACCAAATGTGGGGAGCGGCTTTGCGCACGCCTCTCCCTCCTCTTCCCTCCATCCCGCTGGGCCCCCATTGCAGGGGGAGAGAGAGAAGGGGGGCGGGGAAGAGGGGGCTCCCTCTCCCTCCTCTTCCCTCCATCCCGCTGGGCCCCCATTGCAGGGGGAGAGAGAGAAGGGGGGCGGGGAAGAGGGGGCTCCCTCTCCCTCCTCTTCCCTCCATCCCGCTGGGCCCCCATTGCAGGGGGAGAGAGAGAAGGGGGGCGGGGAAGAGGGGCTCCGGTTGGGCCGCTCCCAGCCGGAGCTGGCGCTGCTGGGCAGTGGGGGAGGTGGTATTGAATGCGTTGATTGGTGTGGTACCCAGCCTCTCGGAGGTTTGGGGGAGTCTCCTGCACGGTGTGGGGGAGTCTTCCATGAAGCTGCTGTGCCAGGGGCTCTGGGGCCCCTGCCCACAGCCTCGTTTAAATGTCCACCTGCTGTGAGTCCAGAGGAGAGCGAGGGGTCCACGAAGCTGCCATCAGTTCTCGGTGCAGGCGGCTGGCCCCTCCCTCCCGGAACCTGGATGGGCTGGGGACAGTCTGTGGTGGCTGGGGCTGGGGGGACACGGCTGCAGTCGCCCGCAGTTGGAGGCAGGGGTGCGGATGGACACCCTACAGCACATGTGTCAAACACAAGGCCCGCGGGCCAAATCCGTCCCGCCAGGCTATGCAATGTGGCCCGCACCGCGCTGTCATCACTGCACTCCACTGCGTTTCCATCACAATGACAGTTTATGACTGTTCAGTAAACCATTCGGCCCGGGATTTAGGCTGGATTTTAGATTTTGGCCCCTTCTCTGATTGAGTTCGACACCCCTACCCTATAGCATGAGGTGTGCCCCCCCCATGAGGGACATGCCCGTGGAGCCCCGGGCCCTCACCTGTCCCCAGATCTGCCCCCGTGCGTGTGCGTGTGGCGCAGTGCGTGTGCGTGTGGCGCAGTGCGTGTGCAGACGGCACAGTGTGTGTGCAGGTGGTACAGTGTGTGTGCAGTGGTACAGTGCATGTGCAGGCGGCACTGTGTGCAGGCGGTGCAGTGTGTGTGCAGTGGTACAGTGTGTGTGCAATAGCACAGTGCATGTGTAGGCGGCACAGTATGTGTGCAGGTGGTGCAGTGTGTGTGCAGGCGGTGCAGTGTGTGTGCAAGCGGTGCAGTGTGAGCAGGTGGTGCAGTGTGTGAGCAGGTGGTGCAGTGTGAGCAGGTGGTGCAGTGTGTGTGCAGGTGGTGCAGTGTGTGTGCAGGCGATGCAATGTGTGTGCAGGTGGTGCAGTGTGAGCAGGCGGTGCAGTGTGTGTGCAGGCGGTGCAGTGTGTGTGCAGGCAGTGCAGTGTGAGCAGGCGGTGCAGTGTGTGTGCAGGCGGTGCAGTGTGTGTTCAGGCGGTGCAGTGTGTGTGCAGGCGGTGCAGTGTGTGTGCAGACGGTGCAGTGTGTGTGCAGGCGGTGCAGTGTGTGTGCAGGTGGTGCAGTGTGTGTGCAGGTGGTGCAGTGTGTGAGCAGGTGGTGCAGTGTGTGTGCAGGTGGTGCAGTGTGTGCAGGCGGTGCAGTGTGTGTGCAGGCGGTGCAGTGTGTGTGCAGGTGGTGCAGTGTGTGTACAGGCGGTGCAGTGTGTGAGCAGGCGGTGCAGTGTGTGTGCAGGCGGTGCAGTGTGTGTGCAGGCGGTGCGGTGTGTGTGCAGGCGGTGCAGTGTGTGTGCAGGCGGTGCAGTGTGTGAGCAGGCGGTGCAGTGTGTGTGCAGTCAGTGCAGTGTGAGCAGGTGGTGCAGTGTGTGTGCAGGCGGTGCAGTGTGTGTGCAGGCGGTGCAGTGTGTGTGCAGGCGGTGCAGTGTGTGAGCAGGCGGTGCAGTGTGTGTGCAGTCAGTGCAGTGTGAGCAGGCGGTGCAGTGTGAGCAGGCGGTGCAGTGTGTGTGCAGGTGGTGCAGTGTGTGTGCAGGTGGTGCAGTATGTGTGCAGGCGGTGCAGTGTGTGCAGGCGGTGCAGTGTGTGTGCAGGTGGTGCAGTGTGTGTGCAGGTGGTGCAGTGTGTGTGCAGGCGGTGCAGTGTGTGTGCAGGCGGTGCAGTGTGTGTGCAGGCGGTGCAGTGTGTGTGCAGGCGGTGCAGTGTGTGTGCAGGCGGTGCAGTGTGTGTGCAGGCGGTGCAGTGTGTGTGCAGGCGGTGCAGTGTGTGTGCAGGTGGTGCAGTGGGCCGCACCATTCCTCTGGGCCCGGCCTGGGCGCTGGCAGCGGGAGCCGGGCCTCCGGGGCCCCGGGGAAGGCCCCCCGGTACTGGGAGCTGCCGGGTGTCCTCATGTCCGTGTGACCGGGAGGGGGTCTTGTTCCGAGCCGGGGTTTCCTGGGACGGCTCAGGAGGCCCGGGCAGAGCCGGCTCCTCTGGTCTCCGCCACGTGGCAGTCCCACCCGGGGCCCCCAGGGAGCAGCCATGGTGGGGCAGCCATCGGTGGCCGGCTCCACACAGGGCTGCCCTGGCACCCGCTCCAGATGGCAGAGTCCCGCCGCTGTGCCCCCCCTGCCCCCGCCCCCGCCCCCGCCAGGGTCCTGTAGGGCTTCCTCTAACCAGCGCCCAGTTCTGGGGGCCCAGCCGCCTCCCCCTGGGGCTCCTGTGTGCCCGTGTCAGGTCCCCCCGGGGCTCCCGAGCTGAGATCGCTGCCCACCGGAGGCCCCGCACTGCCTCGTCCCGACGTCCCTCCGGCGGCCGAGGCGGTGGCCGCCCGGGGAGGCCGTGCTGCTGGCTCACCCCCTGCCCGCCTCATCTCCCCCTTTATCCCCTGCATTCTCGGGAGGTCCCTGGGAAGCCCCTGAGCCCCCTGCCCCCCTCACCCCATCGGTCCAGACCAGCGTCCGGGCCGCCGCCTCCACCCACCTCCAGCGCCTCAGAGCGCTTCCCCGACGGGCCTCATCCCCACGGCCTCAGCCCCAGGAGCCTCAGCCCCACGGGCCTCAGCCCCACGGCCTCAGCCCCACGGCCTCAGCCCCACGGGCCTCAGCCCCACGGCCTCAGCCCCACGGGCCTCAGCCCCACGGCCTCAGCCCCACGGCCTCAGCCCCACGGGCCTCAGCCCCACGAGCCTCAGCCCCACGGGCCTCAGCCCCACGGCCTCAGCCCCACGGGCCTCAGCCCCACGGCCTCAGCCCCACGGCCTCAGCCCCACGGCCTCAGCCGCACAGCCGCCCGGCAGGAGCACCAGGCTGGGAAAGGGCTGCCCCTCAGTGGGGTGCAGGAAGGAAGGAAGGAAAGAAGGGAGAGAGGAAGGAAGGAGGGAGGGAGGGGAAAGGGGGTGCTCGGGACACAGAGCCCACAGGCAGGCCTCCCACAGGCCCTACAGGGGTACCCGTGCTGCGGCCGGGGGTCCGGTGGCTGGAGGGGAGGCTGGGCTCCAGCCTGGCGGCCCCCTCCTCCTGTGACAGGGCCCCGTGGGCTGGCTCCCTGGTGGAGTGAGGGGTCCGCTCTCGGGGCCTGGGCTGCAGGTGAGGCCTGTCTGCAGGGGACTCGGGAGGGTGGAGTGGCCGATGGCCGGCTCAGCGGGGCTTCCCGGAGGCGCGCGGCCCTGCACGTAGCCCAGGAGAGGATAAATATTTACGACAGAAGCCCAAACCGTCCCGCTGCGGGGTCCCCGCCCGCACAGGGGTTCCTGCCCTCCAGGCGGACAGGCAGACCCCCCCGTCCCCCCAACCCCCGCCGCCGGCAGCGCCCAGCTGGCTTCCTGGAAGCAGCCTGATTGTTTGTGGGGTCCAGGCCCCCGGGGCCACCGGCTCCCAGGCTCCCAGGCTGCCGAGGACAGAGGTCCGAGCCCAGCACCCGGAGCACCCGGAGCGGAGCGGCCTTTGTGTACCGCAGCCCAGCCCTCCGGCCGCTCCCAGCTCAAGGGCTCTTGACCCCGGTGGCTTCTGGCTGGTCACCTTCCTCCCCGCGGTGACCATGGTGGGAGCCGGGAGGGGCGCTGCCCGAAGGCTCAGGCTGCCGGCCAGTCCCCTCCTCTCGGTACCTCCCTGTCCGGTCCTCCCTGCCCCCCTCCTGTCCCTCCTGCCCCCACACCCGCGTGCCCAGGCCACACAGAGCCGGGCCCTCCCCGCAGGGGACCTGAGTGCTGGGCACTGAGTGGCCACCGCTGCCGCTGCCGTAACAGGTGGTGACAGGCGGGCGCTGAGACCACGGGCGCACTCAGGCCTGCAGCTGGAAGCCCCCTGACTGGGTGGGGGTCCCTCTGGAGGCTGGACGGGTGTCGCCCTACGGCAGGGCTGTCAGCCGAGGGCCTGGGCTGGCGGCTACCTCCATCGGCCCCGCTCCGGGGCCCCCTGTCTGAGTCCGCTCCCTCTTCCGTAAGGACCCTGGCTGTGGGACCCAGGACCACCTGGGGCCAGTGTGGCTTCGTCTGGACTCGGTGGCCCTGCCAAGGCCTGTCTCCAGATGAGGTCACATCCCAAGTTCTGGGGCGGGGGCCCTGGACTCTGGGGGTACGGCTCAGCCAGCACAGCAGGAAGAGACGGGCGGGGTGGGCAGGGGCAGGGAGCCTCTGTCTTGCGGTCAGCAGTGAGGGGGAGGTTTGGGGGAGGGGGAGCCAGGGTGGTGCCCGGGTGCCCACCCTCTGGAGAAGCAGGAATGGGCTTTGTGGGTGGGCAGAGACCCTCCCAACGCCCGAGGCCCAGCTGAGGAGCTGGGATAGAACCCCGGGGTGCGGGTGCAGCTGGGTGGGGTGCTGTGTGGGCCAGGCCCCCTCCGCCTCCCCCCGGCCTCTGCTCCAGGCTGTGGCCCAGGGGGTGTCCCTGGCTGGGGGTGGGTGCCCACTGGCTGTTCCACCAAGATGCCTGCCCCCGGGCCGTGGATGGCAGAGACAGGGCGAGGCCGGGCGGGCAGGCTGCCGGGCTGGCTGGGTTCCCGGGGCCCAGCCTGGAGCCCCCCAGCTCCCAACCTCCGTGAGGGCCGCACCCCACATCTGAGGAGGAACCAGCCGGGGACCGAGGCCACTCCTGCCTCCAGGCCGCCCCCCCCCCCCCCCCGTAAGCCCTCTGCACCCCTCCCCCCGGGCCGTGCACCGAGTGCACTCGGTCCTCTGTTACGTGGGAGCTCCTGGCAGCCGTCCCGCTCAGCACACCCTCCTCCAGTGCCGAGGGCCTCCCTGTGGGCCCAGCGCGGGCTGTGGGCTCCGTGGTGAGCCAGGGGCCGGACGGGCACTGCCAGGCACGGCCCGCCAGAACTGGCACCCCCCTGCCTGGGGCCATTGTGGAAGCGGGTCTTGCTCCTGAGCTGACCCCCCAGCCCTCCCAGACCTTCCGAGTGGGGCCCGATGCCCCCCCCCCCGCAGGTGCCTGGCACCAGCTGGAGCTGGGCTGCCCGGGGGAGGGGCGCAGGCCATCTGGGCCCAGTGCTGTGGCGTGCACCCCGGCCGCCTCGGACCCAGGCCTCCCACCAGCTCCCGCGTGAGCTGGCCAATTGAGAGACTGCAGTGCGTGTGTGTGTGTGTGTGTGTGTGTGTGTATGTGTGTATGTGTGTGTGTGGTGTGCGAGAGAGAGAGAGAGAGAGAGAGAGAGGTGTGCCTGTGTGTGTGTGTGCAGTGCGTGTGTGTGTGTGTGTGCGCGTGTGCACGTGTGTATGTGTGTATGTGTGTGTGTGGTGTGCGAGAGAGAGAGAGAGAGAGAGATGTGTGCCTGTGTGTGTGTATGTGTGTGTGTGAAGTGTGTGTGTGCGTGTGTGTGTGTGTGTGCGTGTGCACGTGTGTATGTGTGTATGTGTGTGTGTGTGGTGTGCGAGAGAGAGAGAGAGAGAGAGAGAGAGAGAGGTGTGCCTGTGTGTGTGTGTGTGTGTGTGCAGTGTGTGTGTGTGTGCGCGCACACACGCACACACGCACACATGCGCGGGGTGGGGGAGGGGTGGTGACAGCCGGACGCAGTGGATGAGATGCACCAGCGTGGCCCTCCTCCCGTCTCTTCTAGAACCGTCTACTACGCGGCCTACAGGCAGGTGTACGCCATGGAGGCCCAGCCCGTGCTCAGATGCTGCCCGGGGTGGAGCCAGCAGCCCGGCGACCAGGGCTGCCTCTCCGGTGAGTGCCCCTCTCGTGCCCCCTGTGGAAGCAGACCTGCCTCCGAAGGCCCCTCTCCTGGCACTGCCCGCCGCCCCCTCAGCTGCCTGGGGTGCAGCGCCCTGTTTTCTGCACCTGGTGGGCTGCCCAGCCGCGTCCAAGCCAGTGCCTCCTGCCAGTGCCTCTTGACCTGGCGATCACACAGGAGGAGCTGGGACCGCCCTGCGCCCATGTGGCCGGCGGGAGGCAGCTGGCGGCTGGGGCTGGCACCATCTGGAGGGGCTCTCTGAGCCTGGTCCGGGGTCAGTGTCTACCGCCGAGCCCACATCCTGCCTCCAGAAGGCCGGGCTGGGCACAGGGCCCTGGACTCGGGGGGCACGGGGCCCTGGACTCGGGGGTCGGGGCCCTGGACTCGGGGGGCACGGTGCCCTGGCCTCAGCCCTGTCTGCCCAGTGGAGTCGGCGCCCCCACTCCTGGTGGATGCAGCGGCGGGGAGCGTGGTGCCAGGCGCAGGCAGGCGCGAGCTGGAGGCTCTGAGGGGTGCGGCTGGACTGGAATCGGGGCGTCGGGCCCAGTGGGCGGCTGGGACCCCCCTGCTTCGTGGAAGGGTGGGGCTCACGGCCGAGGCGCGCGCAGGAGGCTGCCTGGCCTCACCAGCGCCCCCCCCCCCCCCCCCCGGAGAGGCAGCCTGACGCCTGGTGACCCTGACACTGACACACACCCCGTGCTGTGAGGGCCTGGGCCGGCCCCCACGTCCAGGGCCTCGCGGGGTGGCCGGGACGGACCGGGCGTCAGGGGCCGTGTCGCCGCCGTCCTCCTCGCAGAAGCCGGGGAGAGGGACCTGAGGTGACCTGCAGGGCGGGGGGAGGAGGGGGGAGGAGGGTGTTTTCTCAGGAGAGGAAATGAATGACTCTCCGGAAGGGAGTGAGGGGCGGAGGGCGGGTGGACGCTGGCCAGCTGCCCTGGGGGCGCCCGCCCCAGCCACCCCGTCCGTCCGGTCTGAGCAGCGCGGGGGCTGCTGTGGGCCGGCCTGGCGGTGGGGAACAAAGGGGGCCGTTGAGTGGGCGCCGGCAGACATCAGAGCCGGGCCCGCTCGGCTCCGCTGGGGGCTCCTCGGCCTCAGACACAGTGACGGGGCTGTGGAGTGGGGGGCTGGCCGTCCCCCGGGGGGGACAAGGCGCGGAGGCGGCGGGCTCCTGGCGGGGTTGGGACCAGGCAGGTCCTGGCGTGCCCAGCAGCCGGCTGTGTCTGGTTTCTCCCGGCCCTTGCAGTGGCCGTCCGGGTTGGGTGGGAGGTGCAGCCGGGCGGCCGGCCTGCAGGGGTGGGGTGCAGGGTGGGGACTCAGGATGGGGCACAGAGGTGTGGGTGTAGGAGTGGGGATGTGGGTTTTGGCAGGTGGGGACTGAACCCCCTGAGGATGGCAGAACCTGAGGTTCCTCATCCCGGGGTGGGGCCAGGGCTGGCACCCCCCCCAGGCCAGCCTGGCCTCCAGAGGGGAGAGCTGGGCTGGCAGAGGGTGGGGGGTGGGGAAATGGTCTCAGTCACCAGACCTGGCCTTGGAGGTCCAGGTTGCCACATCTGCCAGGAGACATGGGACAGGGTGCCCTACGGGACGGGTGCCCACGGGACAGGGTGCCCACGGACAGGGTGCCCACGGACGGGGTGCCCATGGGACAGGGTGCCCACGGGACAGGGTGCCCACGGACAGGGTGCCCATGGGACAGGGTGCCCACGGACGGGGTCCTCACAGGACAGAGTGCCCACGGACAGGGTGCCCACGGACGGGGTGCCCACGGACGGGGTGCCCACAGACGGGGTGCCCACGGACGGGTGCCCACGGGACAGAGTGCCCACCGGACAGGGTGCCCACGGACGGGTGCCCACGGACGGGGTCCTCACAGGACAGAGTGCCCACGGACGGGGTCCTCACAGGACAGAGTGCCCACGGACGGGTGCCCACGGACAGGGTGCCCACGGGACAGGGTGCCCACGGACGGGGTCCTCACAGGACAGAGTGCCCACGGACAGGGTGCCCACGGACGGGGTGCCCACGGACGGGGTGCCCACGGACGGGGTGCCCACAGACGGGGTGCCCACGGACGGGTGCCCACGGGACAGAGTGCCCACCGGACAGGGTGCCCACGGACGGGTGCCCACGGACGGGGTCCTCACAGGACAGAGTGCCCACGGACGGGTGCCCACGGACAGGGTGCCCACGGGACAGGGTGCCCACGGACAGGGTGCCCACGGACAGGGTGCCCACGGGACAGAGTGCCCACGGGACAGGGTGCCCACGGGACAGGGTGCCCACGGACAGAGTGCCCACGGGACAGGGTGCCCACGGACGGGGTGCCCACGGACGGGGTGCCCACGGGACAGAGTGCCCACGGACAGGGTGCCCACGGGACAGGGTGCCCACGGACGGGGTCCTCACAGGACAGAGTGCCCACGGACGGGGTGCCCACGGACGGGGTGCCCACGGACAGGGTGCCCACGGGACGGGTGCCCACGGACAGAGTGCCCACGGACAGGGTGGGACAGTGGGCCCACGGACGGGGTGCCCACGGGACAGGGTGCCCACGGGACGGGTGCCCACGGACAGAGTGCCCACGGACGGGGTGCCCACGGGACAGGGTGCCCACGGACGGGGTGCCCACGGGACGGGTGCCCACAGGACGGGTGCCCACGGACGGGGTCCCCACGTGTATCCGGGACTTGGAGCTTGGTGTCCTGGGCTGGTAGTTTTAAAATCCCCGTGTTTAGGGGGATTTTCTTGTCTGGGCGTTGGGCTCTGTCTGTCTGTCTGTCTCCGGGAAAAGCCCGAGTGTCTTCGTGTCAGGCCCGGGGCGGGCTGGCAGGCGCCGGGTCTCGCCCTGGGTGGGTGCGCCCCGGTCCCGTCTGGGGTCCAGCAGCACCGCGGGGGGTCCTGGAGGGGCGCGGTCCGAGGCTGCAGGGCTGACAGGCTGCAGGGCTGCGGCTGGTTCTTTGCTGTCCAGTCGGACACAACTCGGCTCCGAGGGCGCTGGCTCCTCCTTCCCTCCCTGCCTCGTCCCCTCGTCAGTGTCCGCTGCGCTGTGAGCACTGGGTGCACAGGGGCCGCTGGCAGTGCCTGTCGGGGTGCCCGCGTCACGGGGAGGCAGGCTGCCGGCCGACACCGGGGCTGGGACTTGGAGCCAGGCCACGGGGGCACCTGTGCGGTGGAGGTGAGGGCGGGAGCGGGTGTGGAGCAGGCAGGGGGACATGGGGGCGGGAGGGAGGGGACGGTCAGTGCTGGCCGCTGGCGGTGTCTGGAGCTGCCCCTCTGCCGGGAGTGCTTCCCGCCGTGAGCCAGCCTCTGCCTGTGGCTCAGGCTCAGACACCCTCGCTGGCCGAGTGAGCAGGTGCGGAGCCTGCGCTGCCCGGTGGGCATCTGGTGCTGCTTGGCCCCTCCTGGCTGCCATGCCGACGGGCATCAGGGCTCAGGGTTCCCTGGGCTCCCCAGGCTGGTGAAGGGCCCACGTGGGCAGCAGTGGGGTGGTGGGGGGCTGGGTCAGCCGGCTCTGCTTCCACCTTCCCAGTTCTTACCCTCTGCCCTCCCCTCGTCTCTTCCTCATCCCTCCAGCCCTTCCAGACCCTTCTCTCTGTCCCAGGCCAGGCTCTCTGTGTGGTCAGGCTGGTGCAGGCGGGTGGCCCAGGAGTAGCTGACACCTGCTGCCCGTCCCCTGCACCTGCCACGTGGCTTCCCGCTTCCCGGGGCCTGGAGGCGCAGGCGTGTGCGTGCTGGTGCCGGGCCGGCGGTGCTGGTGCCGGCGGTGCTGGTGCCAGCGGTGCTGGTGCTAGGTCAGCGGTGCCGGTGCCGGTGCCAGGCCGACGGTGCCGGGCCGGCGGGGGAGAAGGCCTGGGGCCCGAGGAGAGAAAATAGCAGGAAGCTCGTCATGGTGTTGAGGCTCCTCGGAGAGGCCCTGGGCAGCACGGTGACCGGGGGTGACTGGAAGGAAAGGTGCTCCCGGGCGGCCGTGGTGTGCGGCCGGCCTCCCGGCACAGTGGCCTCGCGCACACGCCCGGGGGCACCGGCCCTCTGCTGTTGGGTTCACGTGTCCCTGCTCAGCGATCTGATCGCCACCGCTGTCCCAGCTGGCTAACAGGTTTTTAAAAACATCCTTTTACTGATGTCAGAGGGAAGGGAGCGGGAGGGAGAGAGACATCAACAAGGAGAGAGAATCGCCGATCGGCTGCCTCCTGCACGCCCACACTGGGGGATCGGGCTGTAACCCGGGCCTGAGCCCTGACCGGGAATCGAACCCTGACCTTCTGGCTCATAGGTCAGTGCTCAACCCCTGAGCCACTGACGAGGCTGGACAACAGATTTTGCCTGGCCCCTCCGGGTGTTTCAGCCAGAGCAGCCCTGGGTCCCAGCTCCCCCTCCTCCAAGAACAAGGGGAGCAGCTGTACCCCCAGGCCCCGCACGCAGACCCTGGGGTGGACACAGCCCTGACTCCGTGCAGCTGGCTCAGCCTGGGCGGGAGGCTGCGGAGGGAGGCAGCGGGATGGAGGGGTGCCGGGGAGGAGGGGTGCCGGGATGGAGGGGTGCGGGGATGGAAGGGTGCGGGGATGGAGGGGTGCGGGGATGGGGGGGTGCGGGGATGGGGGGGTGCGGGGATGGAAGGGTGCGGGGATGGAAGGGTGCTGGGATGGGGGGGTGCTGGGATGGGGGGGTGCTGGGATGGAGGGGTGCGGGGATGGAAGGGTGCGGGGATGGAGGGGTGCCGGGGATGGGGGGGTGCGGGGATGGAGGGGTGCGGGGATGGAGGGGGTGCCGGGGATGGGGGGGTGCGGGGATGGGGGGGTGCCGGGGATGGGGGGGTGCCGGGGATGGGGGGGTGCGGGGATGGAGGGTGCTGGGATGGGGGGGTGCTGGGATGGAGGGGTGCTGGGATGGGGGGGTGCTGGGATGGGGGGGGGGTGCCGAGGAGGAGGGGTGCCGAGGAGGAGGGGTGCCGAGGAGGAGGGGTGCCGGGGATGGGGGGGTGCTGGGATGGAGGGGTGCCGGGGATGGGGGGGTGCTGGGATGGAGGGGTGCTGGGGAGGAGAGGTGCTGGGATGGAGGGGTGCTGGGATGGGGGGTGCCGGGGATGGGGGGGGTGCCGGGGAGGAGGGGGACCGGGGAGGAGGGGTGCCGGGGAGGAGGGCTGCCAGAGCCAGCTCCAGGGGTGCATGCGAGGGCCTGGGGAAGGAGGGGCCAGCGTCCAGGAAGCACTCCCACAGGGTAAGCAGTCCCTGCAGGACTTCTCAGAGCCTTTGTTGTGCTAATGAGCACAGTTGGGAGACAGAGGGTGGTGTGTTCCCGGAATTCTCTGAAAAGGAAGGAGTGAGTGAGACAATAGGACAGTGTCCCCAGCACAGCTGGGAAGCGCGGCCAGGTGATGCCTGGCAGAGTCCATGGCTTCTGTGCAGGCGCCGGCCAGGGTGGAGGGCGCCGGTGAGCAGAGACCAGCACCCCTGTTCCCGGGGCCTCGTCCTGTGGAGGGCAGGCGGGCGGCGGGAAACTCCGGAGAGAGACGAGGGACGGGGCGCAGAGCTGCTCCGTGGGGCCCGCGGAGGGCTGCCCCTGCCCCCAGCCCGGCGGCCTGTGACTGGGCGGCGGGGGCCTGGCGCTGCCTGGGGAAGAGGTCCCGGCGGAGGGAGGGAGGGTGAGGCCATAGGTGCTTGGTGCGGTCTCGGCCACCGCCCGCCGGGCCCCTGGGCCAGCCCATCCACCGCGCCTGTGGCCTCAGCGCCAGCAGCCTGTTCTCCCTGCCCCGTGGCCTCCTGGCCGCCCTCTGCCTTCCTGCCTCCGCGCTCACTTTCCCTTTTCCGTTCGGGACCGTCCCCCGCCCCGCCCCGCCCCGTGGGAACGGGCGAGTGGCCGCCCGCAGCCGGGCCCAGCCGCACCTTCCGGTCGGGGCTCAGCTCGGTGCTCTCTGCTCTCCTTTCGCTCCGCGTGGGCCTGCTGCCCCCGCATCCCAGTCTGCATCCGGCTCCTGCCCCCGAGCTCTAGACACTGACTCTCCCGCAGCCTTGCCCGCCCTCAGTTCTTTCATTGCCTCCCTCATTCATTCACTCATTCACTCATCCATTCACTCATCATTCCCTCCCTCATTCATTCACTCATTCACTCATCATTCCCTCCCTCATTCATTCACTCATCCATTCACTCATTCACTCATCCATTCACTCATTCACTCATCCATTCACTCATCATTCCCTCCCTCACTCATTCACTCATCCATTCACTCATCCATTCACTCACTTATCCATTCACTCACTCATCCATTCACTCATTCACTCATCCATTCACTCATCATTCCCTCCCTCATTCATTCCCTCATTCATTCACTCATTCACTCATCATTCCCGCCCTCATTCATTCACTCATCCATTCACCCATTCACTCATCCATTCATTCATCCATTCACTCATCATTCCCTCCCTCATTCATTCACTCATCCATTCACCCATTCACTCATCATTCCCTCCCTCATTCACTCATTCACTCATCCATTCACTCATCCATTCACTCATCATTCCCTTCCTCATTCATTTCACTCATCCATTCACTCATTCATTCCCTCCCTCATTCATTCCGTCATTCATTCATTCCCTCCCTCATTCACTCACTCATTCACTCATCCATTCACTCATCATTCCCTCCCTCATTCATTCACTCATTCACTCATCCATTCACTCATCATTCCCTCCCTTATTCATTCACTCATTCACTCATCCATTTACTTATTCCTTCCCTCATTCATTCACTCATTCATTCACTCCCTCATTCACTCACTCATTCACTCATCATTCTCTCCCTCATTCATTCACTCATCCACTCATCCATTCACTCATTCATTCATCCATTCACTTATCATTCCCTCCCTCATTCATTCACTCATTCACTCATCCATTCACTCATTCACTCATCCATTCCCTCATCATTCCCTCCCTCATTCATTCACTCATTCATTCATTCATTCAATCACTCATTTATTCACCCGCTTATCTATT
The DNA here is from genome assembly GCF_014108245.1 of Pipistrellus kuhlii. Lineage (NCBI taxonomy): Eukaryota > Metazoa > Chordata > Mammalia > Chiroptera > Vespertilionidae > Pipistrellus > Pipistrellus kuhlii. Next base: position 52,829 of record NW_023425487.1, read on the forward strand.
CACTCATTCATTCACTTGATCACTCACTAATTCACTCATTCATTCATTCATTTCCTCATTCATTCATTTCTTTACTTTCATTCACTCATTCGCCCACTCATTTGTTCACTCATTCACCCATCATCCATTCACTCATTCATTAACTCATTTATTCATTCATCACTGTTCATTTATTCATTCATTCACTCATTCAGTCACTCATTCATTTATTCATTCACTCATTCATTCACTCACTCATTCGCTTATCCACTGGTTCACTCATTCAGCAGCATTTACTCCACATCTGAGTGTCTCTGAGGAACGTGGAGGTGAGGAAGGTGGTGGGACGGGTGGCTGCTCTCACCCTTTCGCGTGAGGGGCCGTGAAACGAGCTGCTGACCCCTAAGTGCTTTGGTCCGTCGGGGGTCGCTGTGGGGGGGAAGCCACCAGCGGGTCCACTGGACCTTGACCACATGCGGCCATGGGGGGGCAGTGTGTGAGCCAGGGCAGCAGAGCTGGGTCCAGTGACCTCCCGGTTTGGGGGCTCAGCCCTCGGGTGTGGTCCTGGCTGCGGTGGGGAGGCCTGGGTCCCTTCCACGCCTGAGCCCTCTCCCATGGGTGACTTTGTGGTGGGGCTGGGACGGGTCCTGCAGGCGGGCTCACGGCCTCCTCTCTCTCCGCAGCCGAGTGCGGCGCCGGCCTCTGCCTTCACGGCGGCAGCTGCGTGCCCGGCTCCGCCGCGCGGTGCCGCTGTGCCCCCGGCTTCCAGGGCGCCCGCTGCCAGTTCGGTGAGTGCACCTCCACCGGCTCTGGGCTCCGGCCGAGGGCGGGCCTGTGTGGGCCAGAGCCCGGTGACTGTCGTTCTCCAAGGCCCCCCAGTGACTCAGACGCCTCTGCGCCCATCACTTAGGGCCCCTGTGCCCTCTGTGGGTGGGACAGCAGCGCAGGGACGGGCAGGGACCGTGGGGTCCCCGGGCGGTCAGGACGGCTCGGCCCAGGGTCTCCGAGCTCCGTGTCCTCGGTGTACGCCCAGGAAACCGAGTTTGGGGAGATGCCAGCGGGCGCTCCGGTCGGACGGGCGTAGAGAAGCGTGGGGGCCGGCGTTTCCGTCCGGGCGCACCCGCGGAGGAACTGCCAGGAGCTCCTGTGAGCGCCCGTGGCCGCGGTGCTGGGGGCTGGCCCGGGGCTGGCAGGAGTGACGGGCGGGAGCTGGCTCTCAGGCCCCCCGCCCCACGCCCACACTCCCGGGTTCCGGGGCTTTGAACTGGCCTCTGGGAGCCCGGGCTCCTTCCGGGTGGACGGCGGGTGGACGGCGGCCGCATCCTGAGCGGAGCGTCCACACTGCGGGCGCCCAGCGGGCAGCCGGGGACCAGGAAGTTGTGGGGGCGGGAGCCGGCAGGAGGGGGGGCCTGCACGGGGCTGGTCCTGCGTGTTCATGAGCGGTGCCCGCCCAGCGCCCGGCCGAGCTGGACAGGGGCCGGCTGGCCGCTCCGATGGCTCCGGAGCTTCTGTTCTGAGCTGGGCTCCGTGTCCGGTGGGTGGGGTGGGGTGAGGAGGGGATGGACTCCCGGAGGTTGAGTCCCCGCTCGCCTGTCTGGGCTGCCCACGGTGACCACCCGGAGCGGGCTGGGCCGGCGGGATGGCCACGCCTCCTCGCGGGCTGTCCTTAGGGGGCGGGGGCCAGCGGTGCTCCGAGGACCTTCCGGCTCTTTCCGGCTGCCAGAGGGGGTTCCGTCGGAAGCACAGCCCTGGGGCCGGACCGGGCTGCAGCTGGGCTGTGGGTCTGTGCGTGTGTGTGTGTGTGTGTGCGCGCGCGTGTGTGCACGTGTGTGTGCCTGTGTGTGTGTGCGTGTGTGTGTGTGTGTGCCTGCGTGTGTGTGCCTGTGTGTGTGCGCGCGTGTGTGCGTGTGTGCGCGCGTGTGTGTGCCTGCGTGTGTGCGTGTGTGCGTGTGTGTGTGTGCCTGCGTGTGTGCGCGCGTGTGTGTGCCTGTGTGTGTGCGTGTGTGCGCGCGTGTGTGCGCGTGTGTGCGCGCGTGTGTGCCTGTGTGTGTGTGTGTGGGGGGGTGCACGGGCGCAGAGGGGTGGCTCTGGAGCGGCCTGTCCTCGGTCACGTCCTCTGAGGAAGTGGCAGCGACACCCGAGGGCCCGGCCCCACCGTCCCCTCCCGCCGGCCTGGCCCGGAGCCGCTCTGAGCCACGGGCCTAGCTGTGGTGTGAGGGGCGGGGGAGTGTGGGCACCGTGTGGGGTCAGCCACCCCTTCCTCCCCTCAGCCCCCTGGCGGCCTGGCCCCTCCGTCCGGGCCGGTCTCCGTCCAGCCCCCTGGCGGCCTGGCCCCTCCGTCCGGGCCGGTCTCCGTCCAGCCCCTGGCGGCCTGGCCCCTCTGTCCGGGCCGGTCTCTGTCCAGCCCCCTGGCGGCCTGGCCCCTCTGTCCAGGCCGGTCTCCGTCCAGCCCCCTGGCCCCTCCGTCCGGGCCGGTCTCCGTCCAGCCCCCTGGCCCCTCCGTCCGGGCCGGTCTCCGTCCAGCCCCCTGGCCCCTCTGTCCGGGCCGGTCTCCGTCCAGCCCCCTGGCCCCTCTGTCCGGGCCGGTCTCCGTCCAGCCCCCTGGCCCCTCTGTCCAGGCCGGTCTCCGTCCAGCCCCCTGGCCCCTCTGTCCCGGCCGGTCTCCGTCCAGCCCCCTGGCCCCTCTGTCCAGGCCGGTCTCCGTCCAGCCCCCTGGCCCCTCTGTCCAGGCCGGTCTCCGTCCAGCCCCCTGGCGGCCTGGCCCCTCTGTCCAGGCCGGTCTCCGTCCAGCCCCTTGGCCCCTCTGTCCAGGCCGGTCTCCGTCCAGCCCCCTGGCCCCTCTGTCCGGGCCGGTCTCCGCGCGCCGGGCATGTTAACTAACCCCGGCGATAATTGGTTCCAGTTTTGAAAATAAAAACCACGTTTTTCCCTGGTTCCCCAAATTCTCTCACTTGAACAAAAGCGGGGGGGGGGGGGGGGATCTGCTAGTGGATGGTGAGCAGAGGGGGAGGGAGCCCCAAAGAGCCCTGGCCCCCCCCAGGCTCCCCTCCAGAGGGCTGCCTCCCGCTCTGCTCCACTCCCACTTCCCCCCTCCCTCCCGCCCTAACCCTTCCCTCTCCCTCCTCTCCCCTCCCCCCTCCCCCTCCCCCCATCCCCCTCCCCCCTCCCCCTCCCACTTCCCACCTCCCAGCCCAGGGCTTTCTGCCTGAGAGCACCAGAGGCCTGTGTGGGCGGCTTGGAGGTGGAGGTGGGGTGAAGGGTGGAGGTGGGGTGAAGGGTGGAGGTGGGTGCGGGTGGAGGTGGGGGTGGGGGTGAAGGGTGGAGGTGGGGGTGCGGATGGAGGTGGGGTGCAGGGTGAGGGTGGAGGTGGGTGTGGATGGAGGTGGGGGTGCGGGTGGAGGTGGGGGTGCGGGTGGAGGTGGGGGTGCGGGTGGAGGTGGGGGTGTGGGTGGAGGTGGGGGTGCGGGTGGAGGTGGGGGTGCGGATGGAGGTGGGGTGCAGGGTGAAGGATGGAGGTGGGTGCGGATGGAGGTGGGATGCGGGTGGAGGTGGGGTGCGGGTGGAGGTGGGGGTGTGATGGAAGTGGGGGTGCAGGGTGAAGGGTGGAGGTGGGTGCAGATGGAGGTGGGGTGCAGGGTGAAGGGTGGAGGTGGGTGCGGATGGAGGTGGGGTGCGGGTGGAGGTGGGGGTGAAGGGTGGAGGTGGGGTGCGGGTGGAGGTGGGGGTGTGATGGAAGTGGGGGTGCAGGGTGAAGGGTGGAGGTGGGTGCGGATGGAGGTGGGGTGCAGGGTGCAGGGTGGAGGTGGGGTGTGGGCGGATGATGGGGAGACACTGGGCGTGGAGCCACGAGCAGGAGGTGCCAGGCGGGCGGAGCCCCGGCTTGGGCTCAGGGCGCCCGTTTCTGACCGGCCCTGAGGCTGCCCTTGGGCGCTGCTGCTGGTCTGGGCGCCCGCCCTGGGCACACCCGCCCGGGCCTGGCTGTCCGCTCCCGGGGGGGCACTCACCAGGCCCCTCGCCCCCTTCTGCTCGCTCCCCGCCCGAGAGGGCAGAGCAGCGGGGGGCTTTGCACACGCCCCATCGGCTGCCCGCACCCGCCTTTGAGGACAGACCCCGTCTCCCGGGTGCAGACCGCCGGGGTGAGAGGGGGAGAGGGCGGCTGTGACAGGCACCCCTATGGGCAGGTGCCCCTCTGCCCCTCAGCCTGGCCGCCCCGCCCGCCAGGCGCTGGGGCGGGAGGGAGGGCCAGGCGCTGGGGCGGGAGGGAGGGCAGGAGGCCGCTGGGCCTGGGTCCCGGGGCGGGGCGGGCTGCAGACGGTCTGCTCCCCACTGGGGCGGCGAAGTGGGGGGACAGCCCACACCAGAGCCCAGCTGCTCTCCCGGCTCGGAGCGCGGCTGGCGGGGCCTGGTGTGGCCGGTGAACGTTAATTGCCAGGTCCCCCCCCCCCCCCCGCCCCCACAAAGGCGCTCTGTCCTCCGGGGGCTGTGCCCCGGCTGCTGTGCGCAGAGGGGGCGTGGGCCTTCCCGCCTGGATTCGGGGACGATCTGGGCGGGAGGCGGCAGACGCCAGGCCGCCAGGCGTGCAGGGCTGAGGCTCCCCTGCCTCCCCCCACGGCCCCGGCTGGGCGTCTCCCATGGCCCCCGCCCTCTGGGGCCTGCTGTCCAGGCAGGATAGAGGCTCAGGGTCAGAGGTCACGGCCTCATCCTCTCCAGGGCTCCCCTGGCTAGAGGCCCCGCCCTCTGTGTGTGAAAGGATCCTGTGACCTGTGACCCTGCCCCTGGGCCACCTGTCCTGCCCGCCTGCTCCACGCCCCTTCCCAGCCTGGGTGAAAAGGCCCCGCTGGCTGGGGGCCTCCTCTCCCCGCCCCCAGGCTGGGTGCCGGGGTCAGTGATGGCGCAGTTGGCGGGCAGCGCGGCCGGGCAGGCTGGGTGCCGGGGACGCTGCGTGGGGTTGGGGAGCTTGGTGGTGCCTGGGGGCCCGTGCTGCCCAGGGTCCCTGTGGGGGTCCCAGGCCGCCTCCGGCCGGGGGGATGGTCACTGAGGGTCTGTCGGCCTCGGCCAGACCTTCCCGGGCAGCCGGGCGGAGTGGAGCCAGGCAGCGGCTCTGCTCTCAGCGGAAAGACCGGGCCCAGCGAGGGGAGGGGGCGCTGCGCTGTCCTCGCCTCCCTCCCGGCCTTCCCCGCCGGGGGCAGAGGGCAAAGTCACCCCGGAGGCCCCATGCTTATGGCGCTGGTGGTGAGCCCGGCCGGGACATCCTCACCAGGCGGCCGGCCCCCGGCCTTCCATGAGAGGGAGGGCAGCGGGGGGCTGGCGGGCAGCGTGGACGGGGTATCCCTGTGCTGGGGAGACCCTCCCGGCCCCCGAGAAAGCGTGTGTGAAGAGCAAGCCTCCCTGCTCCCGCCAGAGTGGGCGCTGCCTGTCAGACCCGCCCCCCCTCCAGAACCTGCCCCCAGCCCGGACCCCTGTGCCTGGCACACACCCACCCGGCCCTTAGTGCAGCACCAGGGCAGGCTGTGGGGCGCCCTGGGGTGACCCTGCAGGGCGGCCCTCCCGCCTCCCCCGCTGCTGTGCCCACAGCCTGGGGGAGGTGGGCGCTGGCCGCCCGGAGCCTGGCTGGCGGGCAGAGTCCGGGGGACGTGATGCTGGCCGCTCTCAGGGTCCCGGCCACACCCATCTCCCTCTCCGCCCGTCTCCCTCTCCGCCCGTCTCCCTCCCCGCCCGCCTCCCTCCCAGGGAGATTAATGAGGGTCCTGAGGGGGAGCCTGGTCCCGGCCTCCAGGCTGCATTCCAGAGCAGCCGCCCTGCCCAGGCCAGGCGGCCAGGGGGCCTGGGCAGCATCACGGAGCCAGGCCCGCTGATAACAGGGCGGGCGGGGCGGGGCGGGGGCGGCCAGGCTGTGACTGTGGGGCCGGAGCAGCGGGGGAGTGGGGGGACGTCACTCCTCGGTTTGGGGCAGGACGCAGGGAGCTTCCGACGGGGGTTCCATGGGAGGGTGGGGAGGCTCCCCAGGCAGCCCGGGTCACAGGGCTCAGGAGAGAGGGCGCTGTGCCCAGGCCCCTCCCCCTGTGCTGCGGGACCCCGGGTTCTGCTGTTGGAATGAGTGAGTGGACGAACGAATGAATGAACAAATGAATGACGTGGCGGCTCACTCACACACCTGCTGGCCCCCAGTTCACCTGCCTCCCTCCGCCTCTCAGTGCAGAGCCAGCTGGCGGTGCTCCCGCCCCCACGCCCTGCCCGCCCTTCCAGAACTTTCCCCAGCCCCGCACTCTGGGAGCGCAGCACAGGCAGGCTAGGCCTCGCAGACCCTCCTGGGCGGGCTCCTGCCCCAGCACGGCCCCGCCTCCTCCCCTGCCTGCAAGGTCAGGACGGCCCACTGGCTCCCCCTGGTGGCAGGGAGAGGCCAGAGCAGGCGTAGGGGGCTGCCTGGGATTTCGTGTCACTGGTGACCGCCCGGAACAGAGTGGCCGGCTCCTGCACGTCCTGACCGGCTCCTGACGCCAGTCCCGCCGGCAGCACCTGGTGTCCCGGCTGAGGCCTGAGGGACACAGTGGGAAGCAGAGGACGAGAACCTGACGGGGTCCCAGGGCAATGGGGAGGGGGGGTTGTGGAACCAGTGCACGGTACTGGTTCACTCACTCCCTCCTCACTCACTCACGTCCATCACTGCCCGCGCTGCGGGCCGGGCCGGGCCGGGCCGGGCCGGGCAGCCGCTCTGTGGGGGGCTCTGCGCCTGGACAGCCTCCTAACCTGTCCCCAGGCCACAGCTCCGGGCCTGCGCGGACCTGCCCCCAGTGGCTCTGAGTGATGGAGGTTCGGCGGGCGGCACAGGCCCCGGGGAGGGGCGGGGTGCGTGCGTGCCCACACATGCCCTCTGCTGTGCGGGCCCGGGAGGCCTCAGAAAGCGCCCTGTGGGCCGGGGGGTAGGCCTGGGGGCTCGCAGGAAGATGAGCCGATGACCCAGGGCGAGTCTTGGGCGGGGCAAGCTGCTCGCCCGCCTGCGGCCTTGCCCGCTCAGGAGCCAGCCCCGGGGCTGCTGCCCTGGCTGCTGTCCGGGCCGGGCCGGTGTGCGGGATGGGGCCGGTGTGTGGGATGGGGCCGGTGTGCGGGATGGGGCCGGTGTGCGGGATGGGGCCGGTGTGCGGGCCGGGCCGGTGTGCGGGATGGGGCCGGTGTGCGGGATGGGGCCGGTGTGCGGGATGGGGCCGGTGTGCGGGCCGGGCCGGTGTGCGGGATGGGGCCGGTGTGCGGGGGCTCAGCTGGCCGGAGGGCAGGCGTGTCCAGCCCGCTCTACCCCGGGGGCTGGGGGCAGCAGGGCCTCGATCCAGGCGCTGGAGCTCAGCCAAGAGCTGTCATCTAGGACACAGAGATGTGCACGCACGCATGCACGCACACACGGACACATCTGTGTGCGCAGGCACACATGCTCACGCATGCACAACACACACAGGCACATGCACTGGTGCACACGTGCACAGGGTGCTCTTGCAACTCATGCTCATGCACACAATGCACACACATTTGCACACACACACAATATATGCACACAACACACGTGCACACACGACACATACGAGTACACACATATACACACATACTTAGTGTACAGATGCCGATCCACATGTGCACACGTAAGCATGCATGCCCACGCGCGCACACAGAAGACGTGGGCTGAGGGTAGGAGCCTTTCCCAAGCTTCCCCCCGGCGTGGGGCGCCGGCCCCCGCTGCAGCCGGCTGCTGAGCCAGAGCCGAGCCGTCCCGGAGCGAGGCCTCGGAGGGGGAGCGGAGACCTGGACGTTGGGGAACCGAGGAATGTTCTTGGCTCCTTCTGGCCCTTTTACGTTTTGTCTCTTTTCTGGGAAACACATGGAAAAGCCCCACTTCCACATTTTTGGAGCTGATTTGTATAAACAGACCTGATAAGGTTCAGCGTAAACAGAACTCCGGGCGCGGGCAGGGGGGCGCGGCGGCTGCGAGAGGCGCCCTGGCCCGTGTGTCCCTCCCCGCTGTCCTCGGGCCGTCCACTCTCCGGGCCGCTGGCAGTCATGGGGCCGGCCCCACGGCGGTGGCCTGGGCAGGTCCCCAGCGTCTCCATCTCTCCGGGGCCTCAGTCACCGGCGGCGGGCAGGTGTCTGTGACGGCCCGCGAGCCCTCAGCCTCCTCGGCTTCAGCCCTGACGGTCTGTCACCACCGCGCGGCGCTGGGCGTGGGCCTGGGCGGACGTGAGGGGCTCCCCTGGCCTGGCCCTGGGTGCTCCGCCTTCAGGAACACTTGCATGCCCCTGCCGCTGGGTTCTGCTCGGGCCCCTTGGGGCCCTCACCTCGACGGCCTGACCTCGGTGGTGCCTGGCCTCCTGCCTGGGCTTTGGCAGTGCGGGCGGCACCCTCTGCTCAAGGCCTGGCTCCTTCTGCCCTGGCCCCGGGCACAGCCCTGCCAGCCTCTGGCCCGGGGCCGGACCACCTCCCGCCTGAAGGCCGTGCCCTGCTGGGGGCTGCTCCTTCCCGGACCCCTTCCCCCCACCGCCTGCCACAGCCAAGGGCCGTTCGGCAGGTGCTTCCTGAAAACGTGACATTCACTCGACCCTGGGCCACGTCTGTGCCTGTGCCTGGGGCTCAGGGGACCCAGAACTGACCCCTGCCCTGTGGACCCGTGGGTGCACCGGGGACCTGGGGAATCCAGTGCGAGTGATGCCTGCCCAAGGGTTTCTAGGCCACCCACTCTGGTTTCCATGGTTGCCCCGGAAACCACCGATGGGGGACCTTCCAGCCTCCTTAGTGCACGTGCTCCCTGGCTCCCTTCTCTGCTGGGTCAGTGTCTGGAGCAGCCACCAGGGGGCGATATTGCACCAGCACAGCTGGGTGCGCTCCGGTTGGATGTTGGACGGACCAGAAAGATGTGCCCTTCAGACAGCCTGAGAGTGGGCGGTGGCCGTGGGGCAGGGTGGACAGAGGTCCAATGGGGAAAGCTCGCTCACCCAGCCCCAAGGGAAACCCTGAGCGTTCTGAGCCGTACCCGCCGGGTGTCGCTGCAAAGCCTCCTTTGTGAGCGGAGGGTCCACGGGCTCCTTCTCCTCCTCCTCCTCCTCCTCCTCCTCCTCCCCCTCCCCCTCCTCCTCCTCCTCCTCCTCCTCCTCCTCCCCCTCCCTCTCCTCCTCCTCCTCCTCCTCCTCCTCCTCCCTCCCCCTCCTCCTCCCCCCACTCCTCCTCCTCCTCCTCCCCCTCCTCCTCCTCCTCCTTCTTCTTCTTCCTTTTTTTTTTTTTTTTTTAATATGTCTTATTGATTTTTTTACAGAGAGGAAGGGAGAGAGATAGTCAGAAACAACAATGGGAGAGAAACAATCAGCTGCCTCTTGCACTCCTCCCACCGGATGTGCCTACAGCCTAGGTACATGCCCTTGACTGGAATCGAACCTGGGACCTTTCAGTCTGCAGGCCAACGCTCTCCCACTGAGCCACACCGGTTAGGGCCACGGGCTCCTTCTGATGGCCAGCTGTCCGCGGTACCCGGCCCAGGCCTGGCCTTCAGAGGGGCGGAGAGCACAGCCTACAACCTGCACAACCCCCTGGGCTGTCCGCCCCTCCCCCGCCTCCCCCAATCACGTGGAGCGGAGCGGCCTCTGGGCCCGTCTGAGCGGACTCGGCTGCTGGACACCCGGGAGGCCTCCCTGATGCCCCTGCTGGCTTCCTCCCGGGCCGCCCACCTCTCCTGGGCTCCCTCACCCCATTGGCTTCCCCTCCCTGCCTGACCCCTGGGCCCTGGCATGGGGGCTGGCACCTGTGGGCACGCTGCAGTGCCTGCTGGGGGGTGAGAGAGGAGGGGCCCTCCAGCTCCCTCTGCGGGGTGAGGGGTGGGTCCCAGGGCAGCCGGAGTGTGCTGGCTGCGGGGCGGGCTCTGAGCTGCAGGACGGAGAACCACCGGTGCCCTGGCCTGCCAGCCCCGCCCCTCAGTGGCTGCCCTCCCAGCCACGGCCCCTCCGGCCCGGAGGCCAGGGGCACGAGGCCAGGGATGAACTCCCTGAAGAGGCGTGTTCTTTCCCGTCTCAGAGGCCATACTTACCCCGAGCTGCCTTCTCTGTCTCCTGCTGCCCTGACAGCACCGTGAGCGTGGTGGCCCCGGGTGCTGGCGGTCCGGGTCCCCTCAGGTCTCACGAGGCTGAGCCCCCGCCCCCCGCCCCCTCCCCCGGCAGGACCTGGGAGCTCCGGTCCTTCGGGGTCTGGAGGCCACACAGGCCTCTGCTCGTGGCCCCGTCCTCATGCCCAGAGCCGGCTCGGCGGCCCCGCTGACCTTGGCCCGGCCCCAAGTCTCTTCGTTTCTCTCGGACTTCTCCTCTCCCGCCCCCTCGGGAGGCCTGTGGGGACCCCTGGCCCGCCCACGCCCCCGGGACCCTCTCCCTCCGGCTCCGCCGCTCTGCACCCTGGACCCACAGGCCCTGGAGGGACAGCGCCCGGCCGGGGTCAGGATGTGAGTGCCCGGGGCCGGCACGCTGCGGCCACAGCAACTGAATGTGGGGGACGGGGAGAGGGGTGCAGCCTCACCCCCCGCCCAGCGGGACTGCAGTGTCCCCCGGCCAAACCAAGGGGGCGCTCCATCCTGAGCTCCAGGGCCTCCCGCCGCTCCCTGCAGGGTTCCGAGCTGTGGCCACATCTGGCCACATCGCGCCTGACTTCGGGCAGGAGGGGGACCCCGCTGTGCTCGGAGGCCCCCCACCCTCACTCGGCTCCCCTCCTGCCCGCCGTCAGGAGCTGCCGGGAGCCGGTGGGTGAACCTGTGGAGGCCGCAGTGCCCTTCCTCACGGCTCCCGCCGCCCCTGCCGGCTCTGGCGCTGGAGGAGGCAACTGCACATCTAACGCCGTCCATGGCGCGGTCCCGGGCCTGCCAGTTGCCATGGCAACCTCCTCACAGGCGTGTGCCGTTTCCTGCCTCAGGAGCTCAGGATGGCCTCTTCGGACCGAGGCCGAGGAGCTCCGTCTGGGCCCGGCCGCTGGCTTCACACCAGCTCCGGTTCCCGAGGGCTCCCGGCCCCACGCCCGCCCCACGGCCTGTCCGGGAACCGCTGGGCATGGGGCCGAGCAGGGACCCAGGGGATGTCCCCTCGGCCCGCGGGAACCCTGCAGCGCCGGGTGGGGTGGGCGAGCTCACCTGCTCCGGCCGCTCGGGGACCCGGGTCCCTGTCGCCTGGGGCCAGAGCGGGGGCAGAGCAGGTGGTCGCGGTGGGTTCCTGGGGGCGGGAGGGGCAGCTTGGGGTCGGGGCGGTGCAGGCCCCTCCTGAAGGCTGCTCCCCGGGCCGGCTGGGCTGGCTGCCTCCTGCCTCCCCCGGTGGCGGGGCCCCGGGAGCCTGAGGTTCCGGGACAAGCCGGGGCCGGTGCCGCCTGGCAGTGCCGTGAAGGAGAGCTGGGTGGGGGGGGGTGCTCTGTGCGCCCCGAGGGGCCCAGCGTGTCCCTGACGGCCCCACAGCCCGGAGGGAGAGTGGGCGGGGGCTGGGCCCTGGGCTGGGCTGCTTCCGGCTGTCATTCTGCCCCAAATGGCCCTCCGTCCTCGGGGCTGCCTGCCTCACTGCCTCAGATGGGAAACTGAGGCCAGAGGCGTTGACAAAGGCCATGCTTGCCCAGCAGCTGGGACCCCAGCCTGTGGGAGCCCCCCCACTGCTTTTCGGGCGCTGCCTTGCCTGAGGGAGCAGAGTGAGGGCGGGGCTGGCGATGTCCGCAGCCCGGGGCCCTGCAGGGAGGAGGCGGGAGGCCCGGGAGCTCAGGATGGAGCAGCCCGCGTTTGGCCCAGGGACACCGGACGCTGAGTTCGCACTCAGAGCCGAGGGGACAGGTGTCTGCTGTCGGTGCAGGGCCTGTGGTGCTGTCTAAACGGGGCCCCCATCCCTCCCTACTCCCCCCCCAGCCCCTCCGGCTGTGCCAGGACCCGCCCTCGCCCGGCTCCAGGGCATTTCTGGCCCCTGGCAGGAGCCCAGGCCCTTCTGCCCCTCGGCCTGACCCGGCCAGGAGCCCGGGGCCCCCCTGCCCCCCGCATGTCCCACCCGTGCAGCTGGTCCCCAGGCACCCTCCTGCGCCGCTGGTGTCTCTCGTTTCCTGTCTGACCCCTGGGTGCCCGCCCCCAGGCTGGCTCAGGGCCCCCACCAGGGCCCGTCGTGCCTGTCAGGGCTGGAACCCCTGCCTACGATGCAGGGCCTGTGGGAAGGGGTGAGGCAGGCGGGCGGCGGTGGCAGTGCAGGCCCTGACCCGTCCGGGCGGGAGGCGGGGGCACGGAGCCTGCAGAGCCAGCTCGCCCCGGCCGGGGTCCCGCCCCCCGAGGGAGGGGAGTGGCTGGCCTGGGGGTGGAACGTTCTTGGGGAGATAGACAGCCCCCCCTTCTGTCCTGGGAAGGGGCTCCCCACCTCGGCGCCGCCTTCCGGAACCCTCTTCCCGGACTGGGCCTGCTGGCCTGCAGCCCAGCACAGCGGGGAGGGGGTTCCGGAAGGCGCCTCTCCGGGGAGACCCCTGGGGGAGCCCCTGGCAGCTCGGAGCCGCATGCAGCCCCAACGCGGACAGACGCCCTGTCCCGGCCGCTCAGGACCTCGACTGCCTGCGGAGCCCGCACAGCCCCAGGGAGCCCTCTGTCACCCGTGGGTGCCATGTGGGCGCCCGCCTGCCTGAGCGACCCCGGCTGCAGTGGCCTCGGCTCCTCACAGGCAGGGCCTTTGCTTACTTATTATTATTATTGTTGTTGTTGTTGTTATTTCTTTTTATCGACTTCAGAGAGGAAGGGAGAGAGAAACATCAGTGATGAGCGAGAATCGTCGATCGGCTGCCTCTTGCACGCCCCACACTGGGATCCAGCCCGCAACCGGCCATGTGCCCCGTCCGGAACTGAACGGTTCATAGGTTGATGCTCACCCAGGGAGCCACGTCGGCCCGGCACAGGCAGGGCCTTGACACCCGGGCTCCTGGCAGGTGGCCCACAGCCTGGGGGGCATGCGGGAGGGGGTCACCCTCCCCACGGCCGGGTGAGCAAGGCCTGGCACCCCCTGCCCACAGGTGACCTTGGCGACCTTCCTGCGTGTCCAGCCCCCGTTCCCCAGTGAGCCTTCCCCGCCCCCACGGGCAGGTGGGACCCGGCCGAGCCCGGTGTGCCCCTCCCCCGCCTCTACTTACATCGCCCCGCGGGGGGCGCAGGACAGGCGGCCTGGGGAGGGGGCTCAGGGCTGGTGCTCCCACCACCCGCCCCTCTCCGGAGGCTGCAGTGGGTGTTTGCTCAGACGGGTGGGCTGGTGCCCAGGGAGGATGGCACGGACCAACAGTGGCAGACGGACCCCGGGCCCAGCCCAGCCGGCGTGTGACCATCTCTGCCTGGTGCCCGGGGCCCGGGGCCCAGGGGGAGGCGCTGAGCCGTGTGGCAGCCTCCACGCCAGGCAGCTGGGAGGTCCCGTGGGCCGGGGCCCGCCCCCTGGCGGCCTGCCCCCCTGGCTGCTCCCTGAGCGGCTGGAACGGCAGACAGCTTCTGGGTGCCTCGCCCCGGGCCTGGCCTCTGTGCTGCCCCCAGTCTGGCCGCGCAGGAAGCCCTGGGCGCTGACCCTGGACGGGCTGCCTCCGCTGGCCTTGTGACTCGCTAGGAATTCCCAGAAAACCCCGCTGTTGGCCGTGGCTGCCGGGCTGAAGTTAGCATTCCAGCGGTCCCGAGGGGATTCCGCCTCAGCCGTTCCCGTGGGCCCCGGCCGCCCCTGCCCCCTGACTGCCTGGGTCTCCCGGGGTCCCTCCTGCGGAGGACAGCCTGTCCGGCCACCGCGAAGCCTCAGGGCCTGGGCGTGGGCCCGGGGCGCCAGGCAGGGCTGCTCCGGAGTGGCCAGGACAGTGCCCTCCCGTGGCTGCGCCCGTGGCGGTGCCTGGTCAGCACGGCCCCTCCTGTGCCCGTCACATGGCACGTGCGTGCGGTGGAGTGGCCGCTCGTCCGGGTGCCGGAGGGACTGGCAGGTGCCAGTTTACAGGTGGGTGTCCCCCTCGGGGGCCTGCCTGGAGGGTGGGGCTTGCCTGCCTCCTCTGGGCCAGGGGGGTCAATGGCGAGGGGTCCGAGGCCCTGGCGTGGCCGTGGCTGGGAGATCCCGCGCGCTCACGGCTCCTCCGCAGACGTGGATGAATGTGCCGTCGGCCACGGGGGCCACGAGGGCCGGCGCCCTCCTCTGGGGCGGCTGAGGCGGGCCCGCCCGGCCACGCCCTGCCCCACGGCCACAGCTTACCCTTAGGCTCCTCCGAGGGGTCCTGGGTGATGCCCAGCCCCGTATCCAGCTCCGTGCCCAGCCGTGCCATGGCTGGTAGGCTGTCAGCACAACCGAGAACAGACAGGAAGTTCTTGAGGGGAGAGGGGAGAAAGGAGGAGAGAGTGGGGGGCTGAGGTGGGATATCTGCTCACCCCTTCGCCTGCCTGGCCCTGCCTGGCCGTGGGCTCGGGCGGCGGATCGGGCATCTGCTTCCGCTCAGGGTCAGACAGTGGCTGCCGCCCCTCCCAGCGCTCCCTTCCCGCCATGAGCACTGGCCAGCCGGGGGCCAGCTGGGCGCCGTCTGTCCAGTCTGCCGGAGGTCGGGGCAGGGGACGGCCTGCTGGGCGGGTCTAGGCGGGTGTGGGGCTGCACAGGGAGGCCTCTGACCCCTTGTTCACCCAGGACCTGGGAGCCTGTGCTTCTGGGGGTGCAGGAGCGGGGCTGGGTGAGGGGAAGGGGGACAGGAGCAGGGCTGGGTGAGGGGAGGGGGGACAGGAGCAGGGCTGGGTGAGGGGAGGGGGCGCAGGAGCAGGGCTGGGTGAGGGGAGGGTGCAGGAGCCAGAGCTGGGTGAGGGGAGGGTGCAGGAGCAGGGCTGGGTGAGGGGGCGCAGGAGCAGGGCTGGGTGAAGGGGGGCAGGAGCCAGGGCTGGGTGAGGGGAGGGGGCAGGAGGCAGGGCTGGGTGAGGGAAGGGGGGCAGGAGCAGGGCTGGGTGAGGGGAGGGGGCAGGAGCAGGGCTGGGTGAGGGGAGGGGGCAGGAGCAGGGCTGGGTGAGGGGAGGGGGCAGGAGCAGGGCTGGGTGAGGGGAGGGGGCAGGAGCAGGGCTGGGTGAGGGGAGGGGGCAGGAGCAGGGCTGGGTGAGGGGAGGGGGCAGGAGCAGGGCTGGGTGAGGGGAGGGGGCAGGAGCAGGGCTGGGTGAGGGGTGGGGGCAGGAGCAGGGCTGGGTGAGGGGAGGGGGCAGGGCTGGGAGAGCATTACCCGCCGAGCGATGGCCTCACTGTGATCCCTCTGTGAGCTGCGCCCGTTGGGGTGGCAGAGCCCTCAGGCCTGTACCCTGCCTGCAGGGCTCGCTGAGGGCAGGGGAGTGGGCGGGTGTGTGTGGGGGAGGAGAACCCCTCCCTAGACCCCGTGTAAGGAGGGGCCCCGGCTGCCAGCCCCCGGCTGCCAGCAGTGTCCTCTAAGGTCGGGAATGGACCAGGGTCCGAGGCCAGGCCAGGCCCGGGGCTGGCTCCCTGGGAGTGTCCGATGCCCCTCACCCAGACCCGGGTGCCCACGGCCCACGGCGCCCGGGCCCACGGCGCCCACTCCACGGACAGGACAGCCCGCGGCTCAGCCCCTCCTCCGGGCTGGGCTCTGACAACGCAGGTGCTGTGGTTGTCTGTCCCCCTGCAAGCCGGCCTCCCTGAAACGGGGGGCGCGGGGGCGGCCACTGGCCACGTGCGAGCAGAGCCGACGGGGAACCAGGGTGTCATGGGGAAGCCGCTCCGCTGGCCACCCGGCCACACGGGCACACGGGCGGGTGAGCGCAGAGCCCGCAGGGCTGGTGCAGGGGCCGGGCCAGAGGGCGCCCTGGCCCTCACTCCGGAGTGTGGCCAGGCTGTGGACTGTGTATGTGCATGCACGCACGTGTGCATGTGCGTGTGAGCGTGTGTATGTGTGAGCGCGTTTGTATGTGTGAGCATATGTGTATGTGTGAGTATGTGAGAGCGTGTGTGTATGTGTGAGTGTGTGTGAGAGCATGTGTGTGCACCTGTGTGAGGTGTTCTGGGAGACCCTCCTGGAGCAGGAGCCGTGCACTTGCTCACCAGAGCGGCAGTGCTGCCTGGGAGTGGCGTGTCCCAGGCAAGGCTGCTGCTCCCGTGGGCATGGCTGTGGGGCCAGTGCTGCTCCCGTGGGCGTGGCTGGGGGGCCAGTGCTGCTCCCGTGGGCGTGGCTGTGGGGGACGTGGCTGTGGGGCCAGTGCTGCTCCCAAGGGCGTGGCTGGGGGCCAGTGCTGCTCCCGTGGGCGTGGCTGTGTGGCCAGTGCTGCTCCCGTGGGCGTGGCTGTGGGGCCAGTGCTGCTCCCGTGGGCGTGGCTGTGGGGGCCGTGGCTGTGGGGCCAGTGCTGCTCCCGTGGGCGTGGCTGTGGGGGCCGTGGCTGTGGGGCCAGGCGCCCCGGCCTCCGGCAGGTTTTCTCCTGAGACTCAGAGGTGGGCCGGGGGAAGCGGGGTCCAGGGCAGAGCTCTCCGTCCGTGTGACACCTGCTCCCGGCGGGCGGGTCTGCTGCCCTGGCCGGCGCCGCCCTCCCGGTTCAGGTGCGGCTCAGCGCCCGGCCGCCGCCTGCGGGGGAGGGGGGCATGCCGACGACACGGGTCCAGGCGCGTCTCGGTCTGGGAAAGGGGCCCGGGGCTGTCAGGCTCCTCACACGCCGCCTGGCTGGACCAGGGTCCCCTGGGGCAGCAGGAATGTGGGAGCGATAAGCCTGACCGGTGGGGAGGCCTGGCTGACCGGGGCCAGCTGTGCTGCCCGGGGCTGGCCGGGGCTGCGAGGGGGGCGGGGGGGCTGGGGCCCTCGGTGGCGCCGCCTCCTCCGGCTGAGGCTCCCCGTGGCTGGCCTTTGGGGAAAAGCCCCCGCCTTGTACCCCCGGGCCAGGCCCTCTGCTGGCTGCCCCCCCCCCCCCAGTCCTCAGGCAGGATGGGGGCAGACGGATGAGGCGTCTGTGTCAGGGCGCCCTTCATTCCCGCCACCCCCCCCCCCTGCCCCCCGTTGGAGTCGCTGAGAGGGGAGCGGGGAGCCTCCTTCCCTGGCTCGGCCGAGTCCGGGCCCTGGTGACCGGATGCTGGCAGGTGCCTTCCTGGTGGAGGCCAAGGCGGGAACAGTGACAGCGCAGTGAGCCAACCCCCTCTCCCCCGCACAGAGAGATCAGGGGCCCCAGCCCAGGCGCTGGGCAGGCCCCCCGAGGGGCCCCCCAGACGGGCAGCCTTCAGGCAGGCGCCTAAACCAGAGCTTCGGGCGAAGGTGTGGACGGCGCTGAGGACAGAGGCACAGGGCCGCTCCCATCCCGGAGCCCGGCCCCTGACGTCTGTGTCTCCTGGCTGCGTCTTCTCTGTCCCTCCCCCCTTTCCTGCCACACCCCTGGGCCCGGCTCCTCTCCAGGCACCCTGAGAAGTGGGTCTGGCTGGGCCTGCACCCCACCCTCTCCCCCTTCCCTGCTCCCAGCTACGCTGGTGTGGACTCCTGACCGCACCCAGCTCAGCCAACCCCAGACTCTGCTCCCCGAGGTCTCAGGATGGCAGTGGGGTGGGGAGGGTCGGGGAGGGTGGGGAGGGTGGGGAGAGGGGTGGGGTGGGGGTGGGCAGAACGCAGAGGGAGAGCTGTCTTGGCTGTGGGCTAGGACAGGAGAGGCCTGTCGTAAGAGAACCCACGGGGTTCGAGGGGCAGTGCTGTTGTGTTCCAGCTGGGGCATCGGGCCTCAGTTGGTGACTTTCACGGGGACGGCAGTGTCCCCCCGCTCAGGCGGTGAGAGGCGGCCTGGGGGCCTGCAGGCGGACGATGACCCTCTCAGCCCGCTGCAGGCGTGGGCTCCGTGGAGGGGGCGTAAGTGCTGCCCCTGTGACCGTGTCCTGCAGTCAGGCTCGGCCCCAGTGGGGAGAGGGCAGGAGGGTGATGGGCCCAGCAGGCCGGGGATGGCTGGGAGCAGGTCTGGCTGTGCCTGGGGCCCATGGCTCGTTCCTCCTGACCGTTGGGTGCCTGCGTGGGCAGAAGTCCCCGTGGCACTCAGCCCTCCGTGGCCTGTCCTGCCTCTGCATTGGGCGCCCCGGCCTCGTCCTCTGCCGAGCAGGTCTCTGCTCCCTTCCCTTCTCTTTCCTGAGGCCATCAGCTCCCGCCCCGAGCCTTCACCCTCCCTCCTGATGTGTGAGCCCGGGCCCGGTGCCCCTGAGGCCCTGCTGCCTGGCGCTCCGGTGAGAGCCAGGTCTTCACAGCCGTGTCCGTGGCAGGAGCCGTGCCCATGGGGGCCATGTTGTGGTGGTTGGTGTGTCCATGGCGGGGACTGTGTCTGTGGGGGGACATGTTGTGATGTGTCTGGTGGGTGGCGTGTCCATGGCGGGGACCGCGTCAGCGTCCTGGGCCCAGGCGCTCCCAGCTGGGTGGCCTCGCTGTCTGTGTGGCTACGAGAGTCCGGGCAGCAGAGCCCGGCGGGGGCTCGTCATGCGCTCACACACGTGCACGCGTGTTCGGAGGCCTCCAGGCTCCGGGTCTGGCTCTCAGCGCCCCGGCAGACACCAGGGCGTGGGTGTCCGCATGGGGCTGGGCCCGATGCCCCCGGGGAGGAGCGTGGGGATGCCGGCTGCCCCCCCGCCAGGCCCCCGGGGCCGTGTGCGTCAGGGGGCTCCCCGTTTCCGCCCGGCCCAGCCAAGGGCGGCGGCGGCAGCTGGGCTGTCAGGAACGACCTGGTTTTGATTTCCTGCCTCTGCTCGGTGGGGCCGAGCGGTAATGGCTTTACCAGGAGCTGAGGGAGCGGCGGGAGGTCTGGCTGGCGCTCGGTCCAGAACTGAGTGCGGGGCGGGGGCCCTGGGACGGGCTGGGGCCCCTGGAGCCACCTGCGTGGTCTCCGTGGAGACAGGTGGGCCGGTGGGACCCGCACCCAGGTGGACCCCTGCTCCGGGCTGGCTCTGTGTCGGGGGGACACGGCCAGGCGGGCACGTGGCACCGGCACCCATGGTGAGGACTCTGGGCTGGGAGGTGACAAGCTGAGCCTCCGTCCGGCTCCTTCGTGGCCCCGCACTCCGGGCGGTCTGTCCTGCGTACAGCCTGCCCCCGAGGCTCCCCGGAGGCACCACTCTGCTCTCTCGGCCTTCAAGGCCCACCAGCCTGCCCCAGGCCCGGCACGTGACCCTCGGCTTCGGCGAGCGGAGAGGGTCCTGGGCCGCACTGTCACAGGGGACGTGCCGGTGAGCACCGGGGACAGAGGCCACGGGGTGGCCCCGAGTCCCGGTTCCTGGCCCCTGTGGCCCGGGACATGGCGTTCTGCCCCTGAGCTCCCTGCCGGGGGCTGCGCCCGCGCTCAGGGAGGCATGGCATGGGGCGGGGGGCATGGGCCTCGCCCAGCTGGGCCCTGGCGGGAGGCGTGGTCCGGCCGGAGGAGGGAGCCTGGGCCGGTGCTGACACAGACATTCCATGTTCCCCATCGGGAAGGCATTTCCCAAACCGGGGTGCGCGGCCGCAGCGAGGGGGGCCGCGGGGGTGGGCACCGTCTGGGCTCCCCTGGCGTTCCGTACCTGCCAGCTGCGGACGTTCCGTACCGTTCCCTCACGCCCTGCCTGTGTGCCAGAGCCTCCCCCTGCATGTTAACCCTGCACTGGGCGAGGAGACCACTGCCCCCAGAACCTGCCCAGCGCAGAGCGGGCACCCAGGTGGCTGCTGAGTGGCGGGCGCGGGTGTGTGTGGGGAAGTGTAGAAAGACGGGCCGGGTGTGGGGGCACAGGGGCGGCGGCGGCTGGTCTGGGGGCTCCTGGCGGGGTGCTTTGTGGGGAGGTGGCCTCTGAGCTGGCGCTCGGGGGCTGTGGAAGCCGGGGCTCCCCAGGGCCAGGCCCCCAGAAGCCGGAGGAGCCAACATCGGACCAGACTTTCCAGAAACCCTCTGCCCAGGTCCCGCTCGGACTCAGCAAGGGCCCCTCAGCGGGTTCTGGGGGGCAATCCAGGGGTGATTCGGACCCAAGGACCGTGGGCAGCCGCACACAGTTTCTTCACAGCACCCCCTCCTGCAGGTTTCCTGCCCCTCCACTCACACCCCCTGGGCACCCCCGGGTGCCACAGGGAGACCCCGGGTGCCAGGGGGAGACCCCCGGTGCCAGGGGGAGACCCCGGGTGCCACGGGGAGACCCCGGGTGCCAGGGGGAGACCCCGGGTGCCACGGGGAGACCCCGGGTGCCAGGGGGAGACCCCGGGTGCCACGGGGAGACCCCGGGTGCCACGGGGAGACCCCGGGTGCCAGAGGGAGATTCCAGGTGTCACAGGGAGACCCGGGTGGGCATTCCTGGGCGAAGGGGTGCTGCCTGCTGCGTTCTGTCCCCCGGGACCCGCTGGAGGGCCCTCGCTGAGCCCCTGGCCCGGGTGGGATGCCCGAGGGCTCTCGGGCTCTCGAGGACTTCCTTCCAGGACAGGAAGGATGGCGCTTCCTGTGCCCAGACTTGTCGGGCACTTGGCAAGTCTGGCTGCGCAGCAGGCGCCGCCCCTGAGCCTGTACTGCTTTCCTATTGGCCGAGCTCCTCCTCCCGGGGCCCCCTGGGCACGAGGCAGGGGCACACCTGGTCCCATTCTCTTTTCCGTCACCTGTGTCCCAAGGCGTCAGGACCCGACCCCCGCTGATCTAACGCCCCCCCCCCCCCCGCCGTACAGATGAGGAAACTGAGGCTCCGCGGGGCCCTGGGACATGTGTGTGCCCCCAGACTGGGCCTGCTTGTCTGCCCGGCACTGAGGACACGGGCCCTGAGCGGCCCTCCTGCGCCCCGGAAGGCCTGGGAGGGAGGGACCCTGCTCCGGCTGGATGGGAGCTGGAGTCCAGGTCGATACCAGGGGTGGTGGCAGAGTGCGGCCAGCGGGCCTGTGTCCAGCAGCTTCTAAGGCAGCAGGCCTGGGGGGGGGGGCGGGGGGGGCACCAGCGGTCCCCCTTCCCCCCAGGCTGCACAGGGTTTGGGGCTGAGACCAGGGCCATCCGGGATGCCCAGCGGCTGTGGCTCTGGTGACCCAGGGGAGGGTCATTTTGGACAGAGTGTGGGCCTAGGCCGGTGCCCTTGGGTACATGGGGACCAGGGGTCTGGGATTAGAGGCGTGTCAGGGGCTTTCCCAGGGGTGAGGGGTGGGGCGAGGGCTGGTCCCTGCCAGGCAGGCCTTCCTTGGTCTGGGAGGGTGTGGCCAGACTCTGCCAAGCTCCCTCGGGCACAGCCCTGAGCCTGTGGGTGGGGCCCTGGCTTGGGGGTACAGGCATCTTCACCCCAGGATTTCCGCTTGGGTGGGTGTGGCCCCGAAGGGCCTGCTGCTCCCAGCCCCGCCCCCAACCTGTCGGAACAGAGCCCGTGGCCCCTGGGGGAGCCGGGCTCTGCAGGGGCGGCCTCTACTCCCGCCTCTCCCCTTGTTGGCGCGGGAACGTGCGTCTGTGTCTGTCTGCGCCCCTCGGCAGGGTTCTGTGTCTCGCGTGCATGCTTGCACGCGTGGGCCTGCGTGCACACGTGTCTGAGTGTCTGCCGGCCCTGGGTGCCTGTGCGGGACTCTGCAGAGGAATGTTGGGGCGGCCGCCTGGGGGACCCGCTGCGGTGGGGGCGGGGGCGGGGCGGGGCGGAGCCGGGCGGCCCCTCAGTGCCTGGGATTTGGCCTTTACCTGTGGGGGGCTGGAGGGTGGGGAGTGGGGCGGGGTGGGTGGGGGTGGGGTGGAGGGAAAGCTGAGAACTTAAAAGGCGAGGGGCGGGGAGGCTGGGCGGAGCGGCTCCTGGTGGCGGCAGTGGAGCCGGAGGCGCGGCTGGCTGCCGGGAGCGGGGAGCGGGGAGCGGGACGGGAGCGGAGCGGGGAGCCGCCATGGGGGTGTCTCTGGCCGCGCTCTGGTGCCTCGGGGTTCTGGGGGGCCTGGCGCGCGTGGCGGGCACGCACTACCGCTACTTCTGGAGGGGCTGCTACCCGTGCCACCCGGGCCAGGCCGGCCAGCCCCTGGGCGCGGGGGACCGGAGACCAGGTGGGTGCCAGGGTCTGCGCGGGGCGGTGGGATGGGGCAGGAGGTGGCGGGGGGTGGGCGGTGGAGTGCTCTGTTGCTCTTTTTGAAGTTTGGGGGTGCTGACAGCCCCAGGGCAGGGGGCGGGCCGGGCAGCTCGTGCCCAGTCCTCGGACATTCCTGCCCTCCTGGGCCTGCTGCTGACCGTGGGGTGGCCGCCCCGCTAGAGGGAGGACATCCCCCGCCTTTGCGAGGGGCCCCGCCAGCAGCTTTGGGGTTCATCCAGACGCAGGCTCAGCAGAGAGGCCCGGGCGGGGAGCGGGATCTCCCGTCCAGGGTCCTCGGAGCGAGGTCCCCTGAGGAGGTGGCAGATGCTGCCCCTTCCTGACCCCCTTCCCCCAATCCAGTGAGCTGCAGGGTCCGCTGAGAGGACAGCAGCCCAGGGGAAGTGGGGGCACCCTGCCCTCTCCCCGAAGCTCAGGTCTGGTCCCCAGCAGCCAGCCTCCCTGCAGGGAGCTCCTGGGAGCTGGGCGCCAGGGGTGGGGGTGGGTGGGGTGGGCTCCTAGTGAGCCCTCACCTGACACTCCCCCCCCCCCCCTCCCAGGGCAGCGGGCCCTCCAGGTCCCAGGGCCGCTCTGCGCAGTGCACGTGGCTGCCTTGGAGACATGCCCTGCTCCTCTGTCCCCGGGCCAGTCCCTGCCTCCATGCCAGAGGGCACAGACCCCCCCCCCCCCCCCCCCGCTGCGAGCTCTCCTGGGGGACACGGGGGCGGGGAGGGCGGCGGCTCTGTCTCCTGGAGGTGTGGACGAGGCCAGAGCTGTCACTCCGCCCCTCTGTCACGCTGTCACACCCAGGGTGGCCCGGGTGCCGGGAGCCTGCAGCCTGCAGGGGGGGCGGGCTGGGCCGGGGGAGTTTGTGAGGGGAAGGTGCGTCACTCTCGGGGTGAGGCCTGTGGTGAGCTGGGGGAGCAGGACTTGCTGGCACTGACGGGCTCTGTCCCTGAGGCCCGGGGCTCCGGCACGGGCTTGGTTTGTGGTCTCTGCCGGGGCCGCCGGTTCGACCTTGGCCGTGGGCTCCTGGGCGGGAGCTGGTGATGGGGGGCGGCTGGTAGAGACCCTACAGGCCCCCCACGACCTCAGGATGGGCTCCCCGAGGCCCCGGCTCTCCTACCCCAGCTCTGCAGGCACACGGGGCCGAGGGCTCCCCGGGGACCAGCCTGCCGGAGTGATGTCACCGCTCCAGTGTGTGTGGCATGTCCGGGGCTGCCAGAGTCTGTCACGGCTGTCAGTGAGGGCGGCCAGGACCGCGGCCGTTCCCGCAGCGCTGAGTCCGTTGGTCCCTACAGCTGCCCGTGGACTGGCCTGCCGCCGGCGGCCAGGGGCTCCCCCGGGCACGCCGAGGCTTCAGGGCCCGGCGTGGCCGCGGGGCCGGGGCTGGAGGGCGAGGCAGGTCTCCGGCTGCGGGCAGTGCCGCTTTGGGCAGGCAGGGCCGGAGTGGGGTTGGGCTAGAGGCGGCGGGGGTGCACATGTTCCCTCCCTGCAGCAGGCGCAGGGGAGCCGGCCCTGCGGGCGGCAGGTGTGACCAGAGGGAGGCTGGCTCTCAGGGCGCAGGCCTGAGCCTGTCCCCCCTCTTCTGGCCAGACTGCCTGTCACTGTCCTTGCGGCCGTGGGGCTGCTGGGTCGGCCTGAGGGGCCCCTGTGCCCTGGACGCCGGTGCAGCTGCCCGTCGACGTGGCCCAGGCAGGCCCGGCCCCGGCCAGGTGTGTGCGGGCCTCAGGGCTGTCTGCTCTGGGACGGGTGCCCTGCCACCTGGGCCGGCCTCTCCTTGGCCGAGCGGCTGGAGGGAGCCTGGGGGGGGACAGGGGGGGAAATGAGGCCGCCAGCATCCCCACCGCCTGCTTCCCCAGCACTGCCTCAGGGGGCACATTGGGCACATCGGTGTCCTGTCCCGGCTCCACCTGCCTGCCACCCCCAGACAGCACACAAGGCACCCCTTCCCCCAAAGCTCTCCCACACCCGGTGCTGCCCGCCGCCCTGCCCCGCAGCCTGGGTCACCCCTCTGCCCGCTGCCCCAGAAGACTTCCCCTCGGAGCCCTAGGCCTGAGACCTCCCACCGCACCCCCTCCCTCTGCGCCCCGAGCCTCTTCCGGGCTCTCTGGGGGCCGCTCACTTCTGCCTCTGAGCTCCTTCCTGCGCGTCCCCCCGGCTTCGTCCGAGGACGCCCGGCCCCCTGGGTGCCCTGCCACCTGGCGGAGAGGCTGGGCCGCACCTGCCCTCCCTCTGAGGCCTGGGAGGGGCCGGGCCTCCCCAGAGTGGACCTGGCTGTGCCCGGAGCAGAGGGCCTGAGCCCCGGCAGAGACCTGGGTTCTGCCTGTCTGTCGGTTCTGGAGTGCCAGGCGTGTTCTTAGCGTGTGGGCCGGTGGCAGGTCCATGTGTTGGGAAGCATAGCCTGGGGGGGGGGCTCCGGGACGGCAGGGGGACCCTTCCCCCGTGTCACCTCCGCCCCCGCCCCAGGTCTGCTTCGGTGGCTGAGGGGGGATGGGGAGAGGGTCAGGGGGGGGGGGAGGGGTGGCGTGCCCCGGGTGGCGTGGAGGGCGTGGGCACCGACTCAGTGGGTCATCGGGCAGAATTGGGGAACCTCGCTCTGGGAGCGTGTTGTCTGCCCCCGAGTTTCCCCGCAGCGAGGACTTGCCCCAAACCCCTCTTCCTCTGATGGAGCCACACGGCCCCCGGGCCTCCCCGGCGAGGCCGGCCGGCGGTCAGGGCCTCGTGTCCCGGGCGGGGTGCCTGCTGGTGGGTGCTCGGCTGGCAGACGCATCGACGGATGTCCCCTGGACGGCGCCTCCTGGCAGCCCTCCCAGACTGCTCCGGCCTGAGGGGCAGCTGCCGTGCTCCAGGCTCCGCTGCTCCCTGTCCTCCGAGCAGAAGCCTGTTCCTCCCGCCCGCTGGGTCCGGGGGCCGGTGGTCCCTCCTGGCTCAGCCCCACACCTGGAGCGGTGCCGCCTGTGCCACCTCCGTCCTCTGTCCGGCTGCCCTGAGGCCCCGGGGCAGGAGCCGGCTTGGGGGCGGCGAGAGGCGAGGGCCGCCGCGCCCCCACACCTCTGCATTCCCGCAGAGAGGGGGGCCCTCGTGAGGGGCAGCCCGGGCCCCCAGTCCCGGGAGGGCCTCTCCACCTGCCGCTCCCTCTTCAGCCCCTGCCTGGGCCCAACCTCTGCTCTCGTGTTCCCGCTGACCCTGCAGGTCGGGGTCCTGCGCCCCCGGCCAGGCGTGGGGGTCAGGCCCCCCTCTCTCCTCTCTGCCTGGCCAGGCCGGTGAGGGGCTCGGGGCCTGGGCCTGGGGTGTCCTCAGTGAGGGGTGAGCCTGCCCGGGCCAGCGCAGAGAGGGGGCAGCCGGGCGGGTGCTGGCTGTTCACCCTCACCCTTGTGCCCAGATGTGGATGAGTGCCAGCTGCACAACGGCGGCTGCCACCACCGGTGTGTGAACACGCCCGGCTCCTACCTGTGCGAGTGCAAGCCCGGCTTCCGGCTCCACGTGGACGGCAGGACCTGCCTGGGTAAGCGCCCCGGGCCCCGCGCCTCCTCCCAGCCTGGCCCCCCCGGGCCCCGCGCCCTCCCCCCAATCTGGCCGCGCCGGTCCCCCCCATGCTGGGTGCGCCCAGGTCCAGGCCAGGTCCCGCTCCTGGGCTGAGAGGCAGATGGGGCCCGGCTCAGGGTCAGGGCCGTTATGGGGCCCCGTCCAGCGGCTTGGGGGGCCGAGGGCCCCCACTCCCAGGAGAGCCGAGGCTCAGGCAGGCGAGAAGAGAGGTCCCCAGGCCCAGCATGACCTGGGGCCTCTGACCGGTCGCAGCCACGCTGAAGCCACCATGGCCGTCAGTGGGGACCAAGGCTGGCCGTGCTGCCCCAGGAAGGCCGTGGGAGGCTGGTCGGGAAGCCGGAACTGGGGGTGGGGGTGGGGGGCAGGGAGGCCACGTACGCTCTGCGGGCTGGGCTTCCAGGGCCCCAAGTGCCCGGGGGTGCGCTGTCGTGGGCGGAGGTACTGTGCAGTGGGACCCTGACCCCGTGCCTCGGGGGGCTCCGGCCATGGGGAACAGCCCTGTGGGGAATGGGCCCGGTGGAGGTGGCTGGCCCCAGACGGTGGCCCCTGCCAGTTCAGGGAGAAGGGGTGTAGGGGAGGGAGCACTAGGGAGAGAAGGGGTGAAGGGGAGGGAGCACCAGGCACCCGCTGAGGTGGAGGGTGAGGGGCTGGAGGCCAGGAGGCTGGTGTTGAGCTATCAGGGCCCTCCTCTGCTCTCCCCTTCCCCCTCCCCCTCCCCCTCCCGCTGGCTCTGGACACAGGTGCCGGGGGCACAGGGCCGAGCCCTCCCTGCCGGCTACTGTCTGTGAGGCCCCGAGGGGGCAGGGCGTGAGGTGCCCCCTCTTTCCACCCCGGAGGCCGTGAGGGCCAGGGGGCTCCGGGCCGCTCCCTGCCCGCCTGGCTGCCGTATGGTAGGCAGCCGGCCAGCCCCGGGGGGGCCCCCAGCGCACTCACATGTCCGGGCTGCCGCTGGGAGTGCGGCCGCTGCCCGTGAGTCTGCCTGGGCGGAAAGTGGAACCAGATGCAGGAATGCTGTGGTGTGTGGCGCGCAGACACAGCCAGGGGCAGCCCAGCTCTGCCCGCGGCGGGCGGGCGGGCGGGCGGGAGGGCTCCGGAGCCGGGCCACGCACTCTTTGTCTGGCCCGGGTCTCCCCGATGTCCATCCCACGCCCCACAGGCAGGTTCTGCTTGGAGGAGGGGCCCGTGGGGGCTGGGCCCGGTGGACACCCCCCCCCCGCCCCTCCCGGCTTGGCTCCCCCATGAGGGGCCTGGTCTGAGACACACCTCCCACCCCCTCGTCTCCCCGCCTCGCTGATGGGGCCTCCAGGAGACACTGGGGGGGACAGGCCAGCAGCCTGCACAGGGAGGTGCCCTTTGGGGCCTCTGAGTGTGGATGGGGCAGCAGGGACCTGCTGGCAGGCGTGCGGTGTGGCATGGGGCCGGTGCCGCCCTGAGCGTGGCCCTGGGACGTGGCTCCAGGGGCTGTGCACACGCCTGTCAGGGAATTGTGTCCTGGGTAGTGCCGGGGCCCTGTCCGCTGGGGGCACGGGCAGGACGCATGGGGCTGAACAGGGAGGGACCCTGAGCTGGCGGGGGCGGGGGCGGTTCGGGGCGGGCAGAGCCCAGGTGAGTCTCTCCTCGGGCCCAGCTGCAGCCACCCTCCTGGTCCTGCCATCTGGGCCCTGCTCCCAGCAGGCGGATGGCCGCCGACCACACATATGACCACACATGTGACCACACGTGGGATGAGGCCTGGGGTCCGGAAGTCCAGCCAGGCCCAGGGCAGTAATTACCGAACCCCAGGAAGCCAGGTCCCGAGACAGCCAGCTGGTGGAGGCTGCCGCAGGGCGCAGCCAGCGCTGGCAGGCTCTCCCCCAGCCAGCCCGCCTCACCCAGCTTCCTGCTGGCCAGCTCGGGCTGGTCTTGTGCCAGGCCTGGGGGCCAGGGCCTTTGCCAGCGGAGCCAGTCACAGCCCCCACCTGCCCCTTCCTCCACGGCACTCTGGTGCGCCTGCCCCTGGGCTCCAGCCTGAATCCGTGCCCAGATTCGGGGGCTGCCACCTGCACGCACCCCACGCTGGGAGAGCCGCTGGCAGAGGCAGAGTGGGCCCCACCTGGTAGGACACGTGCTTTCTAGACGCCCGGTTTTCTGCTCGGGCGAGGTCTGTTCCCTTGTGGATGGATCGCCAGGCCTCACACCAGAGGCTCTGAGTAGGGCGGCCCCTGCTGGCAGAGGGCAGGGCTGTAGCCCAGCTCTAGTAGAACCTGCAGCCCCCTGGCTGAAGCCCCCCTCCTGGGATGTGCACGCCCGGGGTGAGGGTGTATCAGTCAGCGCAGGCGGCCGTAACAAACACCACAGACTGTGGGGTCTAAGCAGTAGACGCTAACCTCTCATCGCTCCGGAGGCTGGAAGTTCCAGGCCCGGGTCAGTCCTGGTAGAGAGCCCGCCTGCTTCCCGGCTGCCCCTCTGGCCATGTCCTCAGACGGCAGAGAAGGGGACACACGGAGAGAGCTCGTGTGTCTTTTTATGAGGACCCAAGTCCTATGGGGTCAGGGCCCTGCCCTTATGACCCCATTTCACCTCAGTTGCCTCCATGAAAGGCCTACCTCCCAATACAGTCCCATTGGGGAGTGGGTTTTAGGGGGGCATATGCATCCGTCCTATTAGGGGTGATGGAGCCCCCTGGCCTTCCATCTTTGTTTTTTCTTTTCATATATATATATATATTTTAGAGGGGAAGGGAGGGAGAGGGGAAGAGAGAGAGGGAGAGAGAGAGGGAGAGAGAGAGGGAGAGAGAGAGGGAGAGAGATACATGGATCAGTTGCATCCTGTATGTATCCTGACCAGGACTGAACCCGCAACCAGGGTGTGTGCCCGACCAGGAATCAAACCAGTGACCTTTCAGTGCCTGGAACAGCGCTCAACCGACAGAGCCACACTGGCCGGGGCCCCTCCCCTCTTCTGATGAGCTCTCAGCTTTGCTTCAGGCCTGAGTGTTTTTTGTTTTTTTTTAAACATGTCTATTGATTTCAGAGAGAGGGGGAGAGGGAGAGACGGAAACATCCATGGTGAGAGCGAACCATGTGACACGCCCATACCGGGATCAAGCCTGCTGCCCAGGCCTGCGCCCTGGCCGGGAACCGAGCCGTGACCCCCTGGGTCACATGTTGGCGCTGGACAGCTGAGCCACCGCAGCAGCAGCTCTGGTTAGGAAAGGCAATGTGCCCGCTCAGCCCCCGGGGCCTGGCTCAGGCTGTGCCCGTGGCGCTGGGCTGGGCTGCCTCCTGGCGCAGCCCTGGAGCGTTAAGAGCGGGTGCAGCAGGGGGGGCTCGGTGGGCTCAGGGGGTGTGAGGGTACAGGGACCTGGACCCCCTTCACCTGTGCCCACCTCCTGCGATTCCTCCCCTGAGGGCCCTGGTGGGCTCAGTGCCAACTGCTCTGGGCCCGTTTGGGGTGCTCTGCGGTCTGGAGGGCCTCCCCCAGCTCTGCCCGCCCCACCCCCTCGGGCTCCCAGCCCGTCTGTGAGCCGTCCGCTGCCAGTGAAGCGCCATGGTTCCCATTAGGCATTCTGGCGTTGGGCGGGCAGAGCCAGCGCGGGCAGCTCAGGCCATGCTCGGAAACCTCAGGAGGGGGCGCCTGCGCGGAGCTGTCGCGGGGGGGTCAGGCGGGTCCTGGGAGTCGGGGCAGAGTCGGGGCAGGCCAGCTAGGATCGGGGGACAGAGCTGTTTTTGCCGCCCCCCCCCCCACTCGCCCTCCTCTGCACTGGGCTGGCTTGGTCCTAGGGACCCCCAGTGGCAGGTCTGAGTGTGGGTGTGGCTGGTGGTGGGAGGGACCTTGCTGGCTGCTGGCAGGCGGCGTGGCTGGGGCCCCGCTGAGCGCGCTCCGTTGCAGCCGCACTGCACGCTCCCGGCCTCGGGGCTCTGCCCCCGCCGTGCCAGGCCGTGCTCCTGGCTCCCAGACTCGCAGGGGCGTCTCGGGCGAAGCCCTGGCCCCGCAGCCCCAAGTCTGCTCCGGGCCCCGCCGCCGGGACACAGGCCCCGCATGCCTGTGGTTTTGCTCTGGGGTTCTGGGCCAACGCCTTCCCCTCCACAAGGCCACACCGGAGGCTCCACGGAGCTGCCAGAGGCCTGTGCCACCCTGGGCACCAGCCTCGCTCAGCACCTCCCCCCGGCCCGGCCCGGCCCGGCCCGGCCCCCCAGTACCCAGCACCCCTCAGTCCCCTGGCCCCGCCCAGCCTCTCCCTGTAGGCTCCTCACGGAGGCCTGGACCAAGGCTGTCCCAGGGCTGGGACTGGGGTCCTCCCCAGTGCCGTGCCCACAGCCGCTGGAGGGGTGGGGGCTGTGTGAGCTCAGGTTTTGTGTGGGGCCTGGTCCGAGGAGGGCAGGAGGTGCCCTGGTCCGTCAGGAACCAGGGGCCAGGCCTGTGGGCCACGGCGGCTGCCCACGGCCACCCCACGCCTGCCTCCCTGCCCCAAGGACCAAGATGGTGGAATGTCGGGGCCTCCACCACCCCTGCTGGCCTGCTCTGCCTCTGAACCCCGGACACCCTGCTGCCAGCGGGTGCTGGGGGCCCCTGGCTTCCCCTCAGAGGCCTGTCCTGCAGCCGGTGGGTCAGAGCACCCCGGGGACAGCCTGTGCCCGCAGCCCTGCGTGGGGGCCGGAGCAGGGTGCCCGGGAGCCCCCACCTCTGGGATGGAGGTGGGGGGAGGGGCTCAGAGTGGCCCTGGGGCCGGGCCCCTCCTCCCGGGCCCCTCCGGCTCCCCGTCCGGCTGACGCGGCTCTCCGCCCCCAGCCATCCACTCCTGCGCCGTGGGCAACGGCGGCTGCCAGCACGACTGCGTGCAGCTCACGGCCGCGCAGCACCGCTGCCGGTGCCGGCCCGACTTCCAGCTGCAGGAGGACGGCAAGCGCTGCGCCCGTGAGTGCCGCCCGGAGGGAGGGACCGGCAGGGAGGGCGGTCCTGGCGGGAGCCCGCGCCCTGGGGTGCCCGCTCCCACCGAGTCTCTCCCCTCTGCTCTGTCCCTCTGGCCGCGGCCGCAGGCAGGAACCCGTGTGCCGACCGGAACGGCGGCTGCATGCACACGTGCCAGGCGCTCCGGGGCCTCGCCCACTGCGAGTGCCACGCCGGCTACCGGCTGGCAGCCGACCGCAAGGCCTGCGAAGGTGAGGCGCCCTCCCAGGGCCAGCCCCGCCGAGGGCCGCTGAGGAGGGCCCCCCGGGGCCTGCCCGGCTGCATCCGCTGCCCTGGCTGTGGGCGCAGGGCTGGCCTGGGGTGGCACTGGCAGAGCCGGCGGTGGAGGGGGGGACTCCGGGAGGCAGAGGGTCCGCCGTGCCCCTGCCCGGGGAGCTGGTGATAAAAGTGGGTGCTCAGAGGGCCAGCCGGGCCTGGAGCCAGAGTGAAGTTCAGGAGCGGGCATGGGGCCCTCCTGGCACAGGGGCCTGAGCCCTGCCCGTAGGGGTCTGCCACACCAAGGCGCCGCCCCTGCATGTCTCTCCGGGGCCAGCACCAGAGCCCTCCCCGTCTCCTCCCACCCAGACGTGGACGAGTGTGCCACGGGGCTGGCCCAGTGCGCCCACGGCTGTCTCAACACGCGAGGGTCCTTTAAGTGCGTGTGCCATGCAGGCTACGAGTTGGGGGCGGACGCTCGGCAGTGCTACCGTGAGTGACGGGGTGTGGGGGTGTGTGTGGGCACCGGGTGGGAGGCGGCGGCAGCAGTAGCTTTGTCCAAGCTCCCCCGTCAGGGACAGTGCTGGGCGTGGGGGTGGGGGTGGGAGTGGGTCCTAGGAGGACGGGGGTGGATATGGGCCCTGGAAGGACAGGGGTGGGTCGGGGAGGGCAGGCTAATCAGGAGGCGGCAGTGCCAGAGCCCAGCCTGCCCGCTGCCTGCCGCCTGCCTCCAGCAGAGGCCTGGGGCTGGCTGGGTCGGGCTGACCGGCAGGGGGGTCGCTCAGGCGCTGTCCCGCCCCGGGGGTCCGCAGGGATCGAGATGGAGATCGTGAACAGCTGCGAGGCCGGCAACGGCGGCTGCTCCCACGGCTGCAGCCACAGCAGCGCCGGCCCCCTGTGCACCTGCCCCCTCGGCTTCGAGCTGCACGAGGACGGCAAGACCTGCATCGGTGCGACCCCCTCCAAGGCCGCGCCCCAAACCCTGACACCCCGTCCCCCCGTCACACCCACCGCTCCTCCAAGGCCGCCCCCTGACACCCCGCCCCCTGTCCTCAACCCCCCCCCCCCCGTCCCCCGTCACACCCACCGCTCCTCCGAGGCCGCCCCCTGACACCCTCCCCCGTCCTCACCCCCCTTATCCCCCTGTCACACCCACCGCTCCTCCGAGGCCGCCCCCTGACACCCTCCCCCGTCCCGCCCCCCCCCCGTCCCCCCCGTCACACCCACCGCTCCTCCGAGGCCGCCCCCTGACACCCTCCCCCGTCCTCACCCTCCCCGTCCCCCTGTCACACCCACCGCTCCTCCGAGGCTGCCCCCTGACACCCCGGCCCCCCCCCCCCCCCCCGTCCTCACCCTCCCCATCCCCCTGTCACACCCACCGCTCCTCCAAGGCCGCCCCCTGACACCCGCCCCCTGTCCTCAACTTCCCCCCCCGTCCCCCCGTCATACCCACCCCTCCTCCGAGGCCGCCCCCTGACACCCTCCCCCGTCCTCACACCCCCCCCCCCCCGTCCCCCCGTCACACCCACCCCTCCTCTGAGGCCGCCCCCTGACACCCCGCCCCCCGTACTCACTGCCCCCATCCCCCGTCATACCCACCCCTCCTCCGAGGCTGCCCCCTGAGGCCCCGTCCCCCCCCCCCCCGTCCTCACCCCACCCCCGTCCCCCCGTCCCCCCGTCCCCCCGTCACACCCACCGCTCCTCCGAGGCCGCCCCCTGACACCCCGCCCCCCGTCCTCACCCCCCCCCAACCGTCCCCCGTCACACCCACCCCTCCTCTGAGGCCGCCCCCTGCCACCCCGCCCCTCCGTCCTCACCGCCCCCCCCTGTCCCCCATCACACCCACCGCTCCTCCGAGGCCGCCCCCTGACACCCTCCCCCGTCCCCCCCCCTGTCCCCCCGTCACACCCACCCCTCCTCCGAGGCTGCCCCCTGACACCCCGCCCCTCCGTCCTCACCGCCCCCGCCCCCCCCCTTCCCCAGGTCACACCCACCGCTCCTCCGCCCAGGTTGGGGGGAGGGGGCAGCGTCCGGTGGGCTCCTCCAGACCCAGTG
This sequence comes from Pipistrellus kuhlii, assembly GCF_014108245.1. Taxonomy (NCBI): domain Eukaryota; kingdom Metazoa; phylum Chordata; class Mammalia; order Chiroptera; family Vespertilionidae; genus Pipistrellus; species Pipistrellus kuhlii. The sequence goes on from NW_023425487.1 coordinate 85,517, forward strand.
GACCTGGTCACTGCGGGGTGAGGGTCCCCAGGCCCCAGCCCGGCCCACAGCAGCGGGTGGCCCTGCGGCCATGACGTCTGTCCTGGGGTGTGCACGCACGGATGGGGGAGGGTGCCCATGGGGGTGCCAGCGGGCTCCCGTGTGCCCGCAGACGTGGACGACTGTGCGGACGCGCCGTGCTGCCAGCAGGTCTGCACCAACAGCCCCGGCGGCTACGAGTGCAGCTGCGACGCCGGCTACCGGCTCAGCCCCGACGGCTGCGGGTGTGAGGGTGAGCGGGTGCGAGGGCGAGGGCGAGGGCGAGGGGGGCGAGGGCGAGGGCGAGGGGGGCGAGGGGGGCGAGGGCGAGGGCGAGGGAGAGGGGGGCGAGGGCGAGGGGGGCGAGGGCGAGGGAGAGGGGGGCGAGGGCGAGGGCGAGGGGTGCGAGGGCGAGGGGGGCGAGGGCGAGGGCGAGGGGGGGAGGGCGAGGGGGGCGAGGGCGAGGGGGGCGAGGGGGAGGGGGAGGGGGGCGAGGGGGGCGAGGGCGAGGGGGGCGAGGGCGAGGGGGAGGGGGGCGAGGGGGGTGAGGGCGAGGGGGGCGAGGGGCGAGGGCGAGGGGGGCGAGGGGGGCGAGGGCGAGGGGGGCGAGGGCAAGGGGGGGGGCGAGGGGGGCGAGGGCGAGGGCGGCGAGGGCGAGGGGGGCGAGGGCGAGGGGGGCGAGGGGTGCGAGGGCGAGGGGTGCGAGGGCGAGGGCGAGGGGGGGAGGGCGAGGGGGGCGAGGGCGAGGGGGGCGAGGGCGAGGGGGGCGAGGGCGAGGGGGGCGAGGGGTGCGAGGGCGAGGGGTGCGAGGGCGAGGGCGAGGGGGGGGAGGGGGCGAGGGGGGCGAGGGCGAGGGGGGCGAGGGCGGCGAGGGGGTTGAGGGGGCTTAGGGGGGCGAGGGGGGCGAGAGCGAGGGGGGCGAGGGCGAGGGGGGCGAGGGCGAGGGCGAGGGCGAGGGGGGAGGGGCGAGGGGGGCGAGGGGGGCGAGGGCGAGGGGGGCGAGGGCGAGGGGGGCGAGGGCGAGGGGGCGAGGGGGGCGAGGGCGAGGGGGGCGAGGGCGAGGGGGGCGAGGGGGGCGAGGGGGGGCGAGGGCGGGGGGGCGAGGGGGGCGAGGGGGGCGAGGGCGAGGGGGGCGAGGGGGGCGAGGGGGGGCGAGGGCGAGGGCGAGGGGGGCGAGGGCGAGCGGGGGTGAGGGTGGGCGGGGGCGAGGGGGCGTGAGGGTGAGCGGGGGTGAGGGTGAGCGGGGGTGAGGGTGGGCGGGGGCGAGGGGGGCGAGGGCGAGGGGGCGAGGGGGGCGAGGGGGGCGAGGGCGAGGGGGGCGAGGGGGGCGAGGGGGGCGAGGGCGAGGGGGCGAGGGGGGCGAGGGGGCGAGGGGGGCGAGGGGGGCGAGGGGGGCGAGGGCGAGGGCGAGGGGGGCGAGGGCGAGCGGGGGTGAGGGTGGGCGGGGGCGAGGGGGCGTGAGGGTGAGCGGGGGTGAGGGTGAGCGGGGGCGAGGGGGGCGGGGGCGGGGGGGCGAGGGGGGCTGAGGGTGGGCGGGGGCGAGGGGGCGTGAGGGTGAGCGGGGGGTGAGGGGTGAGCGGGGGGTGAGGGTGGGCGGGGGGCGGAGGGGGGGCGAGGGCGGGGCGGGCGCCAGGGCGGGGCGGGCACGAGGGCGTGCGGGTGAGCAGGGGTGAGGGTGAGCGGGGCATCCGCCATCTCTGAGCCTGGGAAGGGGGGGGGGGGAGATGCTGTGCCTCGGGCTCGGGCCAGCCGGCAGGGTGGGCGGGGGCCTCCGAGGCCAGCGGCCGGTGCGGTGTGCCCACAGACGTGGACGAGTGTGCGTCCGGCCTCGGCGGCTGCGAGCACCACTGCACCAACCTGGCCGGCTCCTTCCAGTGCTCCTGCGCGCCCGGCTTCCGGCTGGAGGAGGACCGCCGAGGCTGCTCCCGTGGGTCCCCGTGAGGCCGTGGGGAGGGCACAGAGCCAGCATTCCTGCGTCCGGGAGGGTCCGGGCCGGCGGGGGTCCGGCCCTCAGGGGGAGCCTCCTGTGTCCCGAGAAGGAGGGTCAGGAGAGCAGCGGGAGGGGAGCGGGGCAGTGCTGTGGGCCGGGCGGCTCGGCAGGAGCTGCTCTGGTCCCGGGAGCGGCCCCAGGACGGGGTGGCGGCTCAGGCCTCTGTGTCCACAGCCCTGGAGACGCCGGAGGGGGACCCGGCCGGCCGGCTGCCGTTCGCGCGGCCGCTGCCCCACGTGGTGCTGGGGGACGGGCTGCCCCCCCTCTTCCAGGAGGACGACGAGGGGGGCCGAGGAGGCGGAGGCCCGGGGCGCGCTGTCCCTGGAGGAGAAGTTTGGTGAGCGGCGCCGGCTTCGGGCCGTCTCCGGAGGCGGCAGGGCCCCGAGGCCGCTCTGACCCGGGTGTGAGGGAGGGACCCTGGTCACGGCCTGAGACCGCGGCTCAGGTGCGGCCACCTCTGGGGCTGGCACAGCGTGTTGTTGCTCTGAGCCTGGACCAGACGGGCCCCCAGTTCCCGCGGAGGGCCCCCCGCAGGCCTGTGTCTTCTCCCCTCTCCCCCTCCCCTCTTCTCTCCCCCCTCCCCCTCCCCCCTCCTCCGTCTCCCCTCCCCCTCCCCCTCCGCCTCCCCCTCCCACCTCGCCCCGGGGCTTCCATGTGCGGCCCTGGGCCCCTCCGAGCCCCGGGCCCTGGCACGGTGGTCTGAGGCCGTGCCCGCGCCCTCTGCCGCAGTCTGCCTGGATGGCGCCTTCGGCCCCGACTGCAGCCTGACCTGCGCGGACTGCGGGAACGGAGGGGCCTGCCTGCCGGGCCTGGACGGCTGCGACTGCCCCGCGGGCTGGACCGGGCTCGTCTGCAATGAGAGTGAGGCCGCGCGGGGGGCCACGGCGTGGGGGGGTGGGGGGCAGCGGAGGGGCGGGCCGGGCTGGCAGCCCGTCCGGTGTGCTCCTTCCTGGGCCGGCTCCACGCTGCCGCCTCTCGCATCCACGCACTCGTTAGCTCCCTGCCTACTGACCACCGCCCCCACGGTGGGCGGGGCCCCAGGACAAGGAAGCCTGGGGGGGTCCTGCCTTGTCCGTGGATGCCGGCTTCCGAGGGACGGCACGTGGCCCCCGGCCGGGGGCCGCTGCCCGGCGTGTGGGCGTCAGGACGCCCCTCAGGGCCGCGGTGTCCCTGGGGGCCCTGGGCCCGCGGTGGCCTGACCGCGCCCGCCCCGCAGCCTGCCCTGCCGACACCTTCGGGAAGAACTGCAGCTCCACCTGCGGCTGCCGGAACGGCGGGACCTGCCACCCCGCGACCGGGGCCTGCCGCTGCCCGCCCGGCGTCGGCGGCGCCCACTGCGAGGACGGTGCGTGCGCCCGCGGGCGCTGGGGGCCGGGGGGGTGGGGAGGCACCTCTCGGCCCCGCCCGGCTCTCCCGTCGCCTTCCTCCTGGGGAGAGGGCATGGCACAGAGGCCGCCGCTGAGGGCAGCTGGCTTCCCTGTGGCTAAGAACCGGGCCGGGCCACAGCCGCGGAGGAGCCGGAGGAGCCGGAGAGGAGGGCTTGGGAAGGTCCCTGGGGAAGGAGCTCCGTGCCTGGGGCATGCGGCAGAGTGAGGGCGGTGGGCCTGGCGGCATCACCCCCCGGGGCCGCCCGGGGCCGCTCCGAGGGCGTTCGGGGGGGACGGAGCGTCCGCGGGGATCCCCCCAGGCCGGTCGCGTCCTCTCAGCGCCTCCTGCCAGAAGACTTCCTCCTCAGCGCGGGGCTGGTGCCCAGGTGGCCGTCCCTGGCAGCGTGCAGGGCCCGGCCCCCGTGGCCTTCTCAGGCCTCGCCCCCTGCCTCTCCCCCGCCCCCTGTCCCGGGCTGCTGGGGAGACCAGGATGAGGCTTAGTGTGGCCACCGGTGTGGGAGCAGCTGCTTACCTCTGGCCCCAGCGCCGTCCCGGCCGCAGACCCAGGAGGGACAGGCCAGCCAGGGCGGCGGCCACGCCCTGGCTCCTGTGCTGCCGCCCCTCTGGTGCCTCACTCAGCCCGGGTCCGCCCTGCCGGGGTGCAGGGTCCTCCGGGTGCTGGGGCCCGCAGCCCTCTGACTGCCCTGGTGTGGGCGCTGGGCCCTCCCTCGGGCGCCTCCTGGGACGTGGGGACCCTCGAGGGGGCGCTCACAGCCCCGCTCCGCAGGCTGCCCGCGGGGCTTCTACGGCAAGCACTGCCGGAGGAAGTGCCACTGCCCCAACCGCGGCCCCTGCCACCGGCTCTACGGGGCCTGCCTCTGCGACCCAGGGCTGTACGGCCGCTTCTGCCACCTGGGTGAGTCCTGTCCCGGCCCGGGTCCGAGGGGGGGCTGCGGGGTGAGTCCCTGTCCCGCCGCGAGAGTCCGAGGGGGGCTGTGGCGCCTTCCCACCCGCAGAGGAGGCCCCGGGAGCTCAGGAGCCCCCTGGGGTGTGAGGTCACCCAGGTCGTTAGGGTGTCGTCATTGGTGGGCCCGCAGCTCAGGCGGGGGTGCAGGCCTCCCTCAGCAGCTCCTGGGTGCAGCTCCTCCTGGCTCTGGGGTTCCCTGGGGCACAGAGTCCGGGCCCCGGGGGGCTGCAGACCCCGGGGGGGGGGCAGCGGGGGCTGCGGGAGGCGGGGGGATGGCGGCTCGGTCCCGGCAGCTCTGGGGAGCGCTCTGTGACAGGGCTGTTCAGCGGGGAGGGCACAGGACCCCAGAGCTTCCCCTGGGAAGTGGGGTGACGCTGGCAAACCCCGAACTTCCCTGAGACCTGGTCGCTGTGCTGGGGAGAAGCCTGCGGCTCTGGGCGGGCCCGGGGCCGGGATGGGGGCAGAGGCCCGTGTGTCTGTGTGCAGCCTGCCCGCCGGGGGCCTTTGGGCCCGGCTGCTCGGAGCAGTGCCGGTGCGAGCAGCCGAACACGCGGGCCTGCGACCGGAGGGACGGCAGCTGCTCCTGCAAGCCCGGCTTCCGCGGAGAGCGGTGCCAGCTCGGTGCGGGGCCGGCCCGGGGCGGGTGCTCCTGGAGGCGGGGGTGCTCCTGGGGGTGGGGGTGGGGGGCGGGGTGCTCCTGGGGCGGGTGCTCCTGGAGGCGGGGGTGGGGGGCGGGGTGCTCCTGGGGCTGGGGTGCTCCTGGAGGCGGGGGTGGGGGTGGGGTGCTCCTGGGGGTAGGGTGCTCCTGGGGGTGGGGGTGGGGGGTGGGGTGCTCCTGGGGGTAGGGTGCTCCTGGGGGTGGGTGTGGGGTGCCTGGAGGGTGGGGGTGGGGGTTGGGGGTAGGGGTGGGGTGCTCCTGTGGCCGCTGAACCCCACAGCCCCCTCTCCTCCACCCCTCAGCGTGCGAACCCGGCTTCTTCGGGCCAGGGTGCCAGCAGGTGTGCGCCTGCCCCCCTGGCTCGGCCTGTGACCCTGTCAGCGGTGCGTGCGGGCGGCAGTGTCCGGCCGGCCTCCGGGGGCAGCGCTGTGACCAAGGTGAGCTGGGCCCTGGCACCGGGGTCTGGGGGGGCGGGGGGTTGGGCACACCTGGCCGGCACCAAGCGGCCACCCCCCCGGGGCGCCTGCGAAGGTGGAAGCTGCTGGGCAGGGCCTGGGCCGCGGCTGGGGAAGGGGCTGGGGCTGCCCAGGACCCCGCCCAGAGAGGGCGATGCTGTGCCTGTCCACCCCTTCCCTCTCTCTCCGTCCCCCTGCCTCCCCTCCCCCCGGTAACTGAATGGGTCTGAGCTGAGGTTGGGGTGCAGGACTCCTCCCCGGTGGCCCAGACAGGCAGCTGCTCCCGGGTGGGTCCCGGAGCTGAGCCTGGGCGGGCGGCGGGGGCGTGGTGTGGGCATGGGTGTGGGCATGGGCACGGGCAGGATGGACGCCCTCCTGTGGGCACTGAGACGGAGGCCTGGGCCCTGTCAGTGGGCACAGGGCGGCGGGCGAGGCGGGAGGCCTGGACCCTTGCCGGCCACCGTAGGTGATGGCGGGGCCGCAGTGTGAGTGTCGGGGCTGCTGGGCCGATGGTGACGGTCACTGGCAGGCAGTGCCCTCCCTGGGCCCAGGGCACTCCATGTCCATGCCCAGTGCCCGCGGACATGGGGGGTCAGGATCTGGGGTCTGGGTGTGGGCGGTGTGGCCGTGGCAGGGGCAGCTGGCCTGAGCTCCCCCCTGCCGGCCTGCCCCTCAGTCAGAGTTGCCCCCAGCTTCCGTCTCTCCGGGGAATGAGGAGGAGCCGGGGTCCAGCGTTCCCTCTGCACCCAGGCCGGTCCCTCCCCTGGGGGGGTCCCCGGACGCCGTGGTGACCCCGCCCAGGGCTCCGGGTCCCCTTGGGAGCAGGGCATGGGGGAGCCCCAGGACCCCTCCCCAGCCCCACCCTGTCTCGGAAGCACCACACAGACAGCCACTCGTGTCCTGTGACTCCTCTCCACCCACCCCACGCACACACGGGCACACGCACATGCACACGCACACGCACACATGCAGCTCGCACCCCGCAACCATGCCTCCACTCCGGCCCCGCCCGCTCCGGCGCTGTCTGCGGGGCCCGGGGGGCCCACCCCCAGCCTCCCCGCGGGGTCTTCCTCTCTCCCGTCTTCCTGCCCCAGGATGAGCAGCAGACACCACGGCCTCCCGCGGCTGCTGGTCTGGAAAGTATCCGGAGCCAAACGCGCGTCTGCCCCCAATTAGCGGGGGGAGGTCCCGGGCCGCGGGGCCACGTCACTGCTCCGTGGGCCGCCCCGCGGCACCTGTGTGTGTGTGTGTGTGTGTGCGTGTGTGTGTGCATGCATGTGCGGGCTCACCAGCCGTGCCTGTGCCCGCGGTGGGATGTGAGGGGGTCCCCAGAGGCTGGTCCTTGTGACGAGGCTCCCTGGGGGGTGTCCTCTGTCCCAGAGCCCCATCAGGCCCTGGAAGGCCCCAGGCCTGGGCGCCCCCCCCCCCCCCACCCGCCATCTCCCCTCCGTGTCCCAGCTCCGCTCGCCTGCTGTCAGCCCCCGTGGGGCCTTGTGCTCAGTGGTCTGGTTCTGGGGGTGTGGGGTGTGGGGTGCACAGGGCTCGGCAGAGTCCTCACGGGGTGGGTGTTGATCAAGGCGCCCACTCTCTTCCCTGAGGCCTGCGCCCAGCACCCTCTCCTCCCCGGTGGGAGGGACTCTGAGAGCCGGGCTTGGGGTCCGGGGACCCAGGGGCTGGAGGGAGGGCAGAGCCAGCCTGCCCCCTGCTCCTGGACCCCCTGTCTACCCCCCGGCAGCCCCGCCCCCGCCCTGCAGTGGGCCCTCTGGCGGCACCCCCTCACTGCTCCAGGTCCCTGTCCCCTGCCCTCCTGGGCCACCCGGGGCCCCACTGGGCCAGGGCGGGGCTGAGGGCGGGCCGAGGGGAGACGGCGGATCGCGTGGGGGTCGCTGAGGCCTTTCCCCCCGCAGACTGCCCGGCAGGGACGTTCGGCGTGAACTGCTCAGGGTCCTGCTCCTGCGGGGGGGCCCCCTGTGACCGGGCCACCGGGCAGTGCCTGTG